>NW_022045713.1:867500-1050115 GCF_003285905.1 Drosophila hydei
TATCTATATCTATATCTACATCTACATCTACATCTATATCTATATCTATATCTATATCTATATCTATATCTATATCTATATCTATATCTATATCTATATCTATATCTATATCTATATCTATATCTATATCTATATCTATATCTATATCTATATCTATATCTATATCTATATCTATATCTATATCTATATCTATATCTATATCTATATCTATATCTATATCTATATCTATATCTATATCTATATCTATATCTATATCTATATCTATATCTATATCTATATCTATATCTATATCTATATCTATATCTATATCTATATCTATATCAATATCTATATCTACATCTATAACTTCCCAAGGTCTTAGAATCCGTCGTTAACCTGCCTTGGGCTGGCCTGGCTTGGTGTGGCCTGCTTTGAGATGGTGGCATAAGTTCTGTTGAATTGGTTGAACCTGTAGTTGAGTTGGCCTGGCAAATGCCACAACATGTGTTGGCCACCGGTCAGCTTTAAAATGGGGCTTTCCCGTACACCCGATCGACAGCCGGGCCGAGCCCGTAAACCAATCCGCTTTGTGCCTTCGCCTCTGCCCTCTGCTTTCGCCTCTGACATTGGCTTAGCCAGGCCACAAAAACGCGGCTCAGGCCACGAACTGGGCTCGAGCCTATCCACTGAAATTCAATCTAAGCATCTATCTGCGAGTCAGTTCAATAACACCACACACACAGACACACACACCTACCCACACTCGCATACACCATCCGGCGGCATTTGTTTTGGATTTCCCGTCGGATTAAGCAACTTAGTGCACAATCCGTCGCATCGTTCGCCGCGTTTTGTTTCCTTCAGTTCCGCACTTTGCGCTGAAGGTAGCCCAGCCGATCCTTCGTCGGTCCGCCGTCTGTCTGGCCGCCCGCCGCGGCTGCCTGCCCGCTTGCCTGCCTGTCCGGCCGTGGGAAAACCCAATCAGACGCAACACTTCGCGCTTTCCTTTTTATTAGGGTTCTATATTGGCGTAATCCAGATTTCGCATTTTATGAACCGATCGCATAAAGAACTTGGCTTCACATTTACGACGTCTACTCCGACAATCATCACTAAACCAGCGCCTAGTCTACCCTAATCCCAAACTGACAGATCAATATTCCAACTACGCTTAGACCTACCTCCTGCCAGCCTACCAGACACCAGACAACACTTGCATTTCAATCAAAGTAATCATTATTATACGATCCGTTCCGATCCACTGCGATTCGATCTGAATCTAAAGCCCCTCGATTCACTTCCCTTTGCTGCAGATTTCCACGGAGTGGACCCGAGGGGAGTGGAGAGTGCCTGTGCGGTTCGCGTTGAAGTCTTGCATACCAAACACAACCATTTATCATATGACCCACACTATATATCATATATCATTCGGCTGCAGGACCCTTTGACGCTTGGTACGTGCCGACGCCAAGAAATTATCATTAGATCTTGAAAAAAGAATGAATTATTAAAAAAACCATAAGAATTCTTGAGAACTGCGATTATTAAAGGCGGCATACAGAACGGAGCACTTCAGGGTCTTAAGGTCTGGCCCGAAGAACCTGTTTACTATAAGGCGAACTAACTTAACCTATATTGCGGATCAGTAAATCATTATATTCTATCTTCTATCTTATATCTTATATCTTATATCTTATATCTTATATCTTATATCTTATATCTTATATCTTATATCTTATATCTTATATCTTATATCTTATATCTTATATCTTATATCTTATATCTTATATCTTATATCTTATATCTTATATCTTATATCTTATATCTTATATCTTATATCTTATATCTTATATCTTATATCTTATATCTTATATCTTATATCTTATATCTTATATCTTATATCTTATATCTTATATCTTATATCTTATATCTTATATCTTATATCTTATATCTTATATCTTATATCTTATATCTTATATCTTATATCTTATATCTTATATCTTATATCTTATATCTTATATCTTATATCTTATATCTTATATCTTATATCTTATATCTTATATCTTATATCTTATATCTTATATCTTATATCTTATATCTTATATCTTATATCTTATATCTTATATCTTATATCTTATATCTTATATCTTATATCTTATATCTTATATCTTATATCTTATATCTTATATCTTATATCTTATATCTTATATCTTATATCTTATATCTTATATCTTATATCTTATATCTTATATCTTATATCTTATATCTTATATCTTATATCTTATATCTTATATCTTATATCTTATATCTTATATCTTATATCTTATATCTTATATCTTATATCTTATATCTTATATCTTATATCTTATATCTTATATCTTATATCTTATATCTTATATCTTATATCTTATATCTTATATCTTATATCTTATATCTTATATCTTATATCTTATATCTTATATCTTATATCTTATATCTTATATCTTATATCTTATATCTTATATCTTATATCTTATATCTTATATCTTATATCTTATATCTTATATCTTATATCTTATATCTTATATCTTATATCTTATATCTTATATCTTATATCTTATATCTTATATCTTATATCTTATATCTTATATCTTATATCTTATATCTTATATCTTATATCTTATATCTTATATCTTATATCTTATATCTTATATCTTATATCTTATATCTTATATCTTATATCTTATATCTTATATCTTATATCTTATATCTTATATCTTATATCTTATATCTTATATCTTATATCTTATATCTTATATCTTATATCTTATATCTTATATCTTATATCTTATATCTTATATCTTATATCTTATATCTTATATCTTATATCTTATATCTTATATCTTATATCTTATATCTTATATCTTATATCTTATATCTTATATCTTATATCTTATATCTTATATCTTATATCTTATATCTTATATCTTATATCTTATATCTTATATCTTATATCTTATATCTTATATCTTATATCTTATATCTTATATCTTATATCTTATATCTTATATCTTATATCTTATATCTTATATCTTATATCTGATATCTTATATCTTATATCTTATATCTTATATCTTATATCTTATATCTTATATCTTATATCTTATATCTTATATCTTATATCTTATATCTTATATCTTATATCTTATATCTTATATCTTATATCTTATATCTTATATCTTATATCTTATATCTTATATCTTATATCTTATATCTTATATCTTATATCTTATATCTTATATCATATATCTTATATCTTATCTGTTTTTTAAGCGCTGTGAGATTGAGACAAGTTCGTTTCGAGTCGGAGGGCTGTGGAACCCGATGACAGTAGAATATGATGGATGGATCCATATCCGGTATGGGGAAAGGCAAAAGAATGTACGTGGGTGAGTGAAGGAGGGACTGAATCGTAAAGCAGGGAAATGTCAGCATTTTTGGTAATTCATTCAACAGGTGTCCATTATTTGGCTTATTTAAAAGTAAAATCAGTGGCAGCCGATTTGAGGTGCAGACGCGTGCGGCATATGGAATTTCAAATATCAATTATTGTCTAACTTATAGCAATGGGGATCGCAAACAGTAGCCAGACGTAGCTGTCCATAAATCGCTCAAACTTATACAGATAGCGGCTGCGGGGGTGGGGAGGCAGGAAGGCGGAGAGGGACAGGTGGCGACCCCTGAATAGTGTCAATGGGTACACCGTCGCAATACTAATTAGTGGCATGCAGCACCTATCGTATATAGCGAGGCAACGCAGTGCGCCTTCAATGCAGTGCTTGTCTGTAGATACATATAATATATACATATAGCCATAAATCAGACAGTCGGTTCCGTTTCGTAGGCGTTATATCGCCGCCATATCGGATCAGCGATTGCCAAAGAGGTGCCAGAGATTAGTGATAAGCATCTGACATTCGATGCGCTGCCCTGCATACCAAAAGCACGTTCCAAAACGAATTCAAATGCCAACATGCCTCCCCCCTTAATAGAAGCGAGGGAGACCCGGCATTGCTCGGTTTGGCTGAAACACACTTCACTCCATGACAGCCCGCCAGTTGTCAACTCGGCTTAGAAACTCAAATAGTGCCCATTAGAGGAGCACACGAACAGCCTTATAGATCTATATGCGTGCAAGCAAACGACGAAGCATCCATGTTTCAGCAAGCTTTGCTTTCGAATCTCTGCACAGCTCAAGTAATGCTAAGTTGATATAACTCCATTCCGGGAATAAACTCTTGATATCCATACATATGTATATACGCTTATATTTATAACTAATTATCTTTGTAGTTAGCATGTTTGTTCTAATTTTTTGCTTAGCAATTAAGAAAGTGTTCATTGATGAACTCATGGAGTCTGACTTATAGAGCTATCTACTCATTTAGACATATATGCATAAAGGCGCTGTCACTAAATGACTTCAGAGCAAATCTAAGTCTTTAAGGTATCTTCAAGTTATAGATATGTGTGCATATAGAGTTATCTACTGCGGGCATATGATATGGGTTTATAAGATTTGATTGCTATCGAAGTATGCAAAAAATATAACTAAAGCAAAAAATTAATATCTAATATATCTAATATCATGTATAGTAATATATCTAATTTCATATATAGTAAAATAAGTTATTATAACTGCAAAGACCTATGTGAGATCGTTAATTCTAATAGAAAATTTTGATTTGAAATTTAGTTCTCTAATCTCATAAATTTCATACATTTTCTACATATGAATATTCCTGATTTGGGAACGCTTTTTAATATATTTAGGCTTAGTGTTGCCCATGTATGTATGTATATGTGCATATATATGATATGGTGTGTATGTGTACATACACACATACATATATATATATATATATACCTATGTTCATATATCTATGTCAATTTGATAGAGTTTTTTTTATTTGATTATCATATATATTATTTTCATATATATATATATATATATATATATATATATATATATATATATATATTTACAAAAGTCCTTTATCAAGTTCACATATATATATATAAAGCCGATTTTTGAGCCAATGTCCAAAACTTTTTTTCTTTTTGGAATGATTTGAAATATGTTTTCTTTGCTGTTATATAGAGGCTGTACTGTATTTATTTGAATTATTTCTGTTAAGACCATGTTTGTAGTTGCTTCGTACACTATGGGTTGGAAGTGCATACAAATAGACTTGGACTTGGACTTGGACTTAGCCAAACGGACAGACAGATTGACATTTCTCTCTCGCTCTCTCTCTCTCTCTCTCCCTCTCTGTGTGAAGTATTTTGGCTGTGACTTGGAAGTTTTGCTGCAGCTTTGGGCATTTCATTCAAAGTAAATATTTACGTGTGTGTGTGTGTGTGTGTGTGAGTGTGTGTATGCATACGCCTTGCCTTGCCAGGCAAAGCACAGTCACTGTCGCCGCTGCGCTCGACGTTTGTTTATGCATTGTATATGATTATACACACATATATATTTACATATACATACATACATCTATATGCATGTATGCCAGCTGTGCATGTGTCGTCGTCGTCGCCGCTGGGATACCTACAATGCATACGAACACACACACACTGACGCGTTCAAGAGAATCCATATCAGCACGCCACACCAGCAACAACAAGAACAATTATGCCCTGCCAAACGTATGAAAGTTCAAGCACACACACACACACATGCACACACAGAAGCTCGTGCATGTACAGAGTTGCCATATAAAGGCAAACAAACGTACGGCGACGACTGCGAATGCCCACAGGCCAGCCAGTCAGCCCAGGCCGAGTCGGCAGAGTCGAGCCAGACAGTCTGTCGCCAGAAAAATCTACACACAACAACAGCAACACATACAGCAGCAGCAGCAGCAGCAGCAGCAACAACAACGACAAGAGCGCAGGCCGAAAAACGAGGGCATGGGCGGGCAGTGTTGGGCGGGGTCGGCGCGCGGGCGATGGCGATGGCGTTGGCGATGACGGCGTTGTTCAAGTCGTTTGCGTCGCTGTTGGCGTCGCAGTTGGCGGTGCGCAGCTCTGTATCTGGTTAAGAAATTGTTCCAATGCGCAGAGCACAGCAAAGCACAGCAAAGCAAAGCGAAGCAAAGCCAAAGCAAAGGCGAAGCAGAATTCCATTTAGATTATATGCTTATTTGTTGTTGTTGTTGTTGTTGTTGTTGGCGCTTTTGACGAGCGGGCAACGTGTTGTGCGGCAGCTTGGTAGATGTTACAATACATAATGCACACACACACACACACACACACACATGCCTAGTGTGAGCCCCATGTGCATGCACGTATGCAGCGCTGCCAATGCGGACGACGACAACGCGCATTACCAGACCGTTCGGCGGCGCGCACAGCCGTCACATAACGTCATCGGCAGCACTGGCGGGGGCAGCGGGTTAGCGGCGTGCACAACGGGGGGTGTTTAATGTTTATACAGCCTATGCCTATGCTGCGCCACACACACACGCACACTACCAAGTGAGTGCGGGTGTGCGGCCCCTCTGCAGCCCCTGCAGCCCCCCTTTAGCTTCTTTATGCGCTTACGCCCCTGGTCGCTTAGCTGCTTGTTTTTAGGTTTGACGACGCTGCGACTCGAGTACGAATTTTATCGCCCACGATTTGTGTTGTTTGTTTGTTTTTGATACCCTACCCTAGCCACGGCGCACACAAGCAACAACTGGCATTTGCACACACACACACACGCACACACACAGATATTGCACATGGGCCACTTAAGTGCAGGCTCGGCAACAGGAGGGGGCCAAGCATGGGGCAGGGTTGTCGCCATTGCCATAAATCGCCTCGCTCTCAACTGAAGCTAACTAACTAACGTGCCAGATGCGTGCCTGTGTCTATGTGTGTGTGTGTGTGTGTGTGTGTTTGCTTACCCACAGCATACACAACAACAAGCTACCCCACCTCCCGCTCGCCCCCTGCTGTTCAACAGTTCCATAGACAAACAGTTGCATCCGAAGTTTCCAATCCCAACTGAAATTCGATTTCGATATTTTGCCCACATACAGTAGTCTCCGGCTAGCTGCAACTACTCAATTTATTTCATTTTTAATAAACTTAAATACAAAAACCGTATTAAACATATTCTCTTCTCGTAGTTCCAGCATTAATTTTATATAAATTATTTTTGATTTGTTTTTTAGTTGAACCTATGTAAATTGAAAGCAATGTTGGGAGCACTTTGAGCTCAGTTTATGTAACAGATATTTAAGGAAAATGAAATTATGATTAAATGAAATCAATTTTTATTATAGATTATATTTGAGCTCTTATGAATTCGCTGCAGCGAGCGACTACTGTGCCCGAAATTTGCATCACTTGCATTTCCTGCTTAGTAAAGTGGAACCAAAATTGGAAAAGAACCGCAAGGAGCTGGCGACCTGAGTGCGGTTAACCCTTCCAGGATAGCGTAAACGGCAGGGCGAGCGAGCGAAGCCAGCGAATGGGCGCGGGACGTGTTGCGGCAAAGTCGGCGAATCCGGCGATTCGAGCGAATTGCGCGGCATTGGAAATCGGGAGTTGGGAGTCGGAAATCGGGAATCGGGTCGCCTCTCGGGCAGCCACAGTCAACTGTACTAAAGATAGAAGCGAACATGAACACGTTCTCACACACACACACACACAGGCACATGCACACAGCAGGCGAGCAAACACACAGGAAACGTGGACGCCAAGACGAAAAAAAAAAAAAAACAAAATCAAAAAAAATAAAAGAGAAAATGTTATGGAACAGACGTGTGGTGCAGAACCAGGACGGACGCTGCATAAGTGCATCATGATGTGGTCTGAAACCCAACACTGTTGCCTGGCTGCGAATATTAAAATACCCACTTAAGACCAACAACAACAACAGCAACAATGGTAAGTAGTACCCTTACACACACAGACGCGCGCGCTCAGCTCGATCAACTGCAGACAGGAGGCATCCAGACATTGGCGCCCTTAGCACTTGGGTTGGTGCTCTTGATGCTAAGAATATATCTGAGAGCGCGGGCGCGGATGCTTCTGGCGCTCAAGTAGTTGCTCAGGCAAGCTGTTGAACCTAAGCCGAACCTAATACTTGCTTCCAAATATCAATCACTTCACTTAGTTTTAACTAAACAAAAGAACCTTAAAAAACGTAAAAACGGCAGATATGCTTGGAGTGTCAACAATTCAAATGCGCGCCCTAACATCAAACAGTGTGTACACACTTAACGACAAACAGCGCAACATGAAACGCTACGCAAAAATGAGTCTAGTTTGCCCACAGTGCATTCTATCGATAGCCAAATCTATCGATTAGTTAGCCAATTTTCCACACACTATCCTCGCTATTAGTGTGTGCGTGTGTGTGTGTGAACGCGTTGATTTACAAGAAAATACTTCAATAAACCAAAAAAGAAAAAACACCCACAAAATGACAACAAATTAAATTGAGTTGCATTTTGCCATAGACAGGTGCTAAGCGGGCGAGCGAATGTAGCAGGCAGGAACAACAAACAAACAAACAAGCAACAATAACAATAACAACCAGCTGCTGGTGGAAGGCATTAAGACAACAACAAAGGCAAACACTCGCTCACACACACACACTCACACATACACATACACACATAGACAGGCCAGCACAGGAAAACAAATACAAAAGCAGCTTTTCCAGAAATTGGGTCGCGTTCTTTTTTTTTTGAGATCGAAATTTTTTTTTGCCTTTTGTTATGGAAACTTTGAGCACATGCTTCGGTTAGTTTTCCCAGCAATGTTGGCAAAATAAATACAATATACGAATTTATTATCATTTAAAAATAATTAATTTTGCTTGCAGCCTGAAACGCAGCAGCTGGACCCAGTAGAGAAAATCCCTCCCTTGCACAACTCCACCAGCAAGCGAGCGAGCGCAATGAGCGTCGTTGGCAAGCAACTGAATCCCGTTCAATCAAGTTCTGCCGCCGCTGTCGCCGCCTCCTCAACGGCGGCTGCAGTCGCTGCGGGCAGCAGCAGCAACAGCAGCAGCGAGCCTAACAGTGCGAATGCAGCAGCTGGTGGCGCCGCTGGCATCGGCGCTGGCGACACTAAGCGAAAGGAGGAGTCCAATGTGACGCCGGAGGACGTGTTGCATTTAACTAAAATAACGGACGATTATTTGTGCTCGGCGAATGCGAATGTGTTCGAAATTGACTTTACGCGCTTCAAGATACGCGACCTGGAGAGCGGCGCCGTACTCTTTGAGATAGCCAAGCCGCCCAGCGAGCAGTTCCCTGATGGCCTATCCGTCGAGGACACTATGCTGGCCGCCGCCGAGGATCTATCGCTCGATGACACTGCCGATCCCAATGCCGGACGCTATGTGCGCTACCAATTCACGCCAGCCTTTCTCAACCTGAAGACAGTGGGCGCCACGTATGTGAAGCCCGAATATTGTGTATATACGAATAATCCTTATATAACTGCGTTTTCAGGGTGGAGTTCACTGTGGGCAGCCAGCCCGTTAACAATTTTCGCATGATTGAACGTCACTTCTTCCGCGATCGCTTGCTAAAGACTTTCGACTTTGAGTTCGGCTATTGCATTCCATATTCCAAAAATACGTGCGAGCACATCTACGAGTTTCCAAATCTTCCGCCAGATCTAGGTGAGTAATAACTCCCATCCCCCAGCAGCTGCAGCAGCTACAAATGCAAATGCAAATGTAAATGCAACTGCTGCCAGCTGCAAGTCAAGGTCATGTGCACATGCACATGCATGTACAGTGCGCATTCGATGTGATGCACCGCAGTAACAAAAGTATAAATAATCGTAGATACCCCGATTCTTTTTCTGAACTTGATATGCATGTAACCTGATTCTGCTTTCATATATCATTTCTGATAAAAAGTTGTTAGATAAACAGCCAAATCCTTGCCCTACTCAACCTAGCGAACCCACACTGTACTGTACACATGCAAGTGGGTCAGAGGCTATTTAATTTGATTTAATTACGCTTTTCAGTTGCTGAAATGATATCCAGTCCCTTCGAGACACGCTCGGACAGCTTTTACTTTGTGGAGAATCGACTCGTAATGCACAACAAGGCGGACTACGCCTATGATGGTGGAATTATTGTCTAACTACGCTGAGAGCTAAGAATTGATGCAGCAGCTAAACTATAACTAAAACCTAGAGCTAAAAAGAAAAACTAAACTAAAGCTGACTCACCAACACACACACACACACACACACAGATGCATACACAACACGCACATCAAGCGACAACCAAAGCAAGGAACAACATGGAAATATTAAAGGAAAATAAACCATTTTAGCCTTAGCACAATGTTTTACCCACCATTCCTGTTTAATGTATTTATTATGATAAACAAATTCACACACACACACACGCACGCACGCAAACTGTGTTCATTTATAAGAAACAAAAACAAGAAAAAGAAAAGTGTAAACAAAAAGCAAAATTTACTTTTAATGAAACTGTTTAGTTTTTAAGTGCAATGTGATTATCTTGCAAACACAACCACAAGTAGGACCCCCTCTTAACTTATTTGTATTTATTTTAATTGTAATTTAAGCATACATACATACACACACACACACACACACGCACACACACTTGAAATACATATACACATCAAACCAAGTATCGCATACAAAATTCGATTTAAGCTACGTTTATCCCAATTCTATTTGTATTGTTTTTGTTTATGTTTTTGATTTTGTGTTTTACATGTGTATAGATATTTTAAAAGGCCGTCTTTACTATATATGAATTCAAATACGAGAAAGAGAATTAAATTTACATTTCAAATGTGAACGAGTTGCTGTATTTCATTAGTTTCAAATTTTTATTCGGCATCTCGCTCTAATTTGTGCAAGATCATTGGAACATTAATTTGGTTTAAAGGGGGGGAATTTGTTTATGGATTGTTTAGGAAGTCGGTAACGATCCGAATGAACTCTTGTGGCTTCTCCAGATGCACCAAATGGCCCGTGTCCAGCCAATGGATGCTGGCATTGGGAAAGATTTTCTGCACTTCGGGCCACGATTCGGGTCTTATGAGAGGGAAAGAGAGAGAGGTTTCAGTTTTACATACATCACTAAATGTCGGTCAGTTAACTTACTGCATATAGGGTGAGTGGGTACCACAGAGAAAGGTGGTGGGTCCAGTGTATGGTGGCAAATCGGCGATGTGGTCGCTGTAGTGCGTAAAGCCATGCAAGCTATTGACCAGGACATCAACATTGCAAGCCCAGTAGAATCTGTGAGGCAAATAAGGTTTTTACTTTTTTTTCACTCAACATCCAATTGGACAACTTACTCGCCAGTTGATGGCTTTTTGCGCAGATTAAGCAAAATGAAGTCAACCGAAGACTGATCAACCGTTTCTCCGAGCTTCTTCTTGGCAGCCTGGCGGCCTTGGCTTAATGACATATTCGGGGGAATATCGATATCCTGCATGGCTTTAAAAATAGCCGTCATATCTTCTATAGTTCTGGGCATATACACCGGTGAAATGTCCACAACAATTAGTCGCTCCACAAGATTCGGCTAAGAACAGGATATACGACCCTCAGTAAAATCAGGTACGAGAATAAAGCTTAAAAAAGAACATACATTTGACAAAGTAAAGTGCATGCCAGAGCGTCCGCCCATACTGTGACCCAACACACAAGTCTTGCTGATGGATTTGGCCTGCATGAAGGCAACCAAATCCGCCGTCATACCAAGCGAGTTGTGCGTGCTCGTGTGTGGACTGTCTCCATGATTGCGTAAGTCTACTGTGTAGACCTGAAATGGAAGTGGATGTTAGAGTTTCATACGGCTCTAATGATTGGGAGTTTACTTGCTTACGCGACGATTGGTCTGTTTGGCCAGGGCTCTACTTATGCTGCGCCAGTTCTGCTTGGAGCCAAAAAGGCCGTGCATTGTGATTAGGGGAGACCTGCTAGCATCGGGAGCGGAGCCATCAAATTGCTCGTGGCTCATGGCAATGGCAGGGACGTTGGCATAGTGCCGGCGATACTGGTATCTGACAGCTGCTGGACTTACGTTTGCCGAACATTTAAAAAATGATTTGGTCGCACCACACGTTGAAAGACAACGTAACGATTCGTTCAACAGTTGCATTTCGCTAGGGCTGCACAACGGTTATCGATTACGTAAAATTACAGCAGTCTCATAGCATCAAAACCATCGATAGCTTAGTAGTGAATCTCTGGATTACCAAATGTATTGATAAAATTTAATTGTCACAATAAAAAATATATATCTGATACAGGCTACTTGACATGACCCACACAAAACTTTCAATGAAGACAAATGTTTTCAATATTTTATGTTGTGACATAATTGAATATTGACAATAGATTTAGCATTCTGATCGATAAAAGCTTTGAGGCAATTTCATCTAAAAGCTCTTAAAATAGGTTACAAATAATACATAAATAAAATATATCACAGCCAATTATGGCTGTTAAATTGGTAACTGAAATTCCGCTTATATCGACATTGAAAAAACATATCGATAGTGGCGACAAATCAAAACATGCAATGAAGCGATAGGACCATAGAGCGCAGCTCTAGGAAACGTCGCTCACCCCTAATATTTTCTGCAGTTGCGGCGGCTTCGTTTGTGACAAGAGAATTTCTGTTGAAAGGTCGCACGGCAATTTTACAAATTTAATAAAACTCAATAAGGAACAGGTAAAGGCTTCAATTCAGGCCCAGCAATATTGCAAAACCAGCTGCAGACTTTGAACGCCGCCAGCAAAATCAAGGCGAAACCCGTGGACAACGCAGGGAAAGCAAAGAAAGAAATTGACGAAAGCAATCGACGGCGTACTCATACACATAAGCGCACACTAACATTGTGGCACATTCACGCACTCACTCATACAACTTTATACGAAGCCGGAGCCGGAGTCGGAGTCTGCTGCTGATAGACCTTATTTTTTTTTGGCCCCGACAAGCCGAATAGCAAGCGAGGAGTGTCCATAGAGAGAGGAGTGGCGCCAGCAGCTGTGGCAACTGCGTTTAGGTGAGCAACAACAACAAATTGTGCACATTCGCAATGCAACCAACAATTGATATATATATATTTTCAAGTATTCTATTTTTCCCCTCCAACACTACGTAAGTGCAAAAAATACAAAAAGTAAAAAAAAAAAAAAATAAAAAAAAAGTGGTTTACACACATCAAAAATACCAAAAAAAAAGTATAATTACATCAAAGACAAAATGTATAAAGCTTCGAAAATCGTATAAGACTTGTGACTTCTGTGAAAAAGTTGTGTTTGAAAGTCGGAAATCTCTCGCCCGTCTCTCACCAGTCCTTCGCTGAGAGTAAAACTAGCGATGCGACTTAGTTCAGTATCAATTGTTTAAATGTTTTCCATAACAACTTGTTTCGGTCGCGAAAAGTGCGAGAATATAAAAAATGTACAAAAAATACCGCAGAATAAATACCAACAACACTAAAAACGTATATAGACGTCAAATGTAGATGTCATATGCGGAGTAACCCATGTGTGTATATATATATATATAAATATATTTATACATATATATGTATATATATGCATATATATATATTTTTATACTAATATGTATATATATATATGTATATAAACTAAGTAAATATATGTCTAACTATATACATATGCATATATGTATATTTATATTTATGTGTATGTGTGTGCGTGTGTGTGTTTGTGTGTCTTTTTTGCATTTATCTGTAGCCCTGAGAGACACGAGCAAACGTAGTTCTTGTATTATTCAGTAATTGTTCAGTAATTTATGAAATCTTGCTCGCTCTCTGTTGTCTTTCGTTCGCGTAAAGTCGATATATATATACGAGTTTAAAGTAAACAATCACCACACACACATCAAATAAAATAAACTATTCTAAAAAAAACTATTTAAAAATTAAAAGTACAATAATGAAGGTAAGAATTTAACAAAGTGAACAGAAAACTTAACGTTCAAACTTTTCTTTCCCTACTCAAAAAAAAGTCCACATGAAAACAAAAAACAGTCAACAGAAAAAATGCATTTGTATTTGTTAGGCAGCTGAAAATAGGAAATAGTCGATATGAATCCATTTAGCGTTAACTCATGAGCTGCCTGAACTTCACCTTGCACACCAACTGCATAGAGGCCCTCTGCAGGTTCATGTTTACGGTTCTTCTTCTTGCACTTTCATCTAGATAACCAAGTCGCGTGTTCCTTCTATTCCATTTATCTGTTCATATCTATTGCCTATATTGTTCTTAGATTATTTTACTAGTTTAATTGAGGTTTGTGTAGCATGATATCATAGGAAGCACTCAGTGCAGATGGTTAAAAGCAAATATTAGGAGAGTGGGAATATGACTGGGCTCTTAATTGTCGCAATTCTATATAATCAAATGAGATGAAAATGGATTTTAGCATTAATTTGAGAGAAATAGTTTAATGTGATTCGAAATTACGCCATGAGTTGAGTAGTTTAATAGAATACATTCCGGAGTACCGTTCATAGAGTAGATCTTTTGACAAACTGTGTCTGTTTCCCACTTTTCACCTTTCCATTCCCCACTCTTTTCCTCTCAATCTGTCTCTCTGTCTCCTTCTCTATCTGACTTCCCTCGCTCATTACCCTTGAAGGATCGACGTTGCACAACTGTTTACAAGATGAAAAAAAATAATGATAAAGTTAAAGAAAACCCGCAACTTCGGTCGCCGAAGTCCAATCTCATGTTTTTTAGGATTCGTTAAAATATTTGAAAAGATAACGAATGTTCTACATATTAAATGCACTTGACTTGGTTTGCGCGATCTAATCTTTGCCATCCTTCGCAGAAAATCAAGGCGAACATAGACGAGGAGCAAAGCGCGGCGCTGTTTGCGACATGGGCGTCACCGTGGAGTCGGGTGACACAGGCGGCAGCTCCAGGTCGTCGTCAGAATCACCTTCAAATTCGCGACCATCCACGCCCACAAAGATAACAGCTGACGATGAGGATTCCACGATGAAATCGAGTCCTGGCGATGACGCTGACAATGCCATTGCCGATGGCGATGCCGACGGCGTTGGGATCGGTGGAGATGCGGATGGCGATGAGAGTGGCAGTGCCCAGAAAGATGCGCGCGCACGCTCCAGCAGCTCCTCGTCCGACTCCAGCAGCAGATCCAGCCGAAATAAGAGAAAGAAGAAAAGCTCCGGCAGCAGCAGTAGCAGCAGTAGCAGCAGCAGCAGCAGCAGTAGCAGCAGTTCCAGCAGCAGCAGCTCCAGCTCTGACGAGGACGACGATAAGGCAAAAACATCATCACCAGCAGCTGTTGCAATGGATGACGACGGTGATGGCAATGCCGATTCCGTTTCCTTGGCAAACAATAATGGAGACAACGACGCAGATGCTGCTAGCGAAGTGTCCATTTCGCCCAACAAAATACATTCAGCCACATCGGAGCGTAGTCGCAGTAATAGCCCGGAGCGGCTGTACAACCAGGTGGCAGTGGATCTAAACATTAGCCATGAGGATCTCAGCGACGTAAGCGACATCGATATGGAGAAGCAGGCAACCTCGAAAGACTCCACAATTGCCGATGACGATGACGAGGGCGCCATTTCGAACGATTCGCTGCCAGCTATGGAGGAAACCCAAACCCTCAATGGCAAGGACCGTCGCTGCGGAGAAGACAAATCCTCCAGCCAACACTCAACAGATAATAAAATGGTAACAATCAATTCAATTGCGAGTAGATATGATTGATATAACATTGAATCGATTGCGCAAAGGTCACGAATTTAACTCAAAATAACTTATTCCAGTCTTTTGCATAACAGTTTTTACAGCAATGGACTCTAAGTTGCGAAACTCGGTTCAATGTATCAATACTATTTTACTTATTTATCTATATTATGCGGCTATTGGAATAATTGCAATTAAATTCTGTTTCGACAGGAGTCGGGGAATGCTAATGGCTTGGATGATCTGGTCAAGGCACATGACGATGATGCGCTCGACTTTGAGGCAGAGGAGGGCGAATGCCCGGAGCTGAAGGAGGCGGACGCTGAGACGGAAGGGGCTACCAAAGCGGCAGCTACAGCAAACGGCAATGACTCAAATAAAAAAGGAAAATCTTCGCCGATGCAAGTGGATGATGACAGCAAGGTTGTGGAGCTCGATGGCGATGCCGACGGTGAGGTGGGTGAGGATGCGGAGGAGGACGAGACAGCCGGCTCAGACAATGCCAAAAAGAAGAAAAAGGACGAAGAACTCGAAGAGGGCGAGGTATCCGATGAGGATGAGAAACGGCCCGAGGAGACAGAACCAAAACCTGTCTGTCGCTTCTATACGCGAGGCCAATGCACTTGGGGCATGAGCTGTCGGTTCCTGCACCCGGGTGTCACCGACAAGGGCAATTACACAATGTTTGAAAGCCTTGTGCGGTCCGTGCCCATGCAAAGTGGCAGCGGGGCTGGCAACTCTTCACGAGGTGCCAGCGGCAGTGCCTACAACAGCCACATGGCCGGCGTACCGCCCGCCGGTGACTATCATGACTATCGCAACGAGCGTCCCGCTGCGCTGCATCATCGGAGCGCGGCCGGCTTGCATCATGGCAGTTTGTATGCGGCAGGTGGCGCTGGTGTCAGCGGGCATCACGATGCGCGCAGCGGGCTGATAATGCCCGATGTGCCGGTGGTGGTAGAGAATGCGTGGGAGCGTGGTCTGCGCACCGCAAAAGAGATGATGCGCAAGGCGAACAAGCGCAAGGAGCAGGACATGGACTTCGAGGATAAGAAGATGAATCTGACGCTCTCGCCCGATGAACTGGAAAAAGATCCGTATTATCTCAAAGAGCGTGCCAGTTCGCCCAGCGTTGTACGCGAATTGCCGCCAAACAATCCGATCAGTCACGGAAATCCGCGCGCCCTCCTGCCCTCGGTGTACTCAATGTATGGCCAGCCGACGGACCGATATCGTTTTCCCTATATGGCGTCCATGTCATATGAGGATGTTGATGTATATGGTCGAATGGCACGCTATCGGGAATTGCCGCCACACCGTATGCCACAGTACGAGGATGATCGTCGACTGCGGCCCGCGCGTGAAGTAATTGTGCAGCGCGTGGAGGCGGTGGGTCGGGGTGACGAATGGAGCGATCCTTGGATGCGTTCGAAATCGATTGGTCGCGGTCCGTCGTACGAGCGCGATGATAGGCGACGCCGCGATCGTCGCAGCTATAGCAGCAACACATCCTATTCCAGCTCCAACAGCTCACAAAGCGACTCCAGCTCCGATTCGTCACGTTCTAGCAGCGCCCCGGATCACAAGCGTCGCTACTCGCACAAGCTAATGTCCGCCTCCGCATCGCGTCGCCATGCGGCCGGACGTGCTCGCTCACCCAGCCAAATACCACGACGACCAAGACGCACGTCAAGTGAGTGCATATCACTTAACCAGATTGAATTTAGATTAACGATTTTCTTGTTCTTTCAACAGAGGGCAGCACCTCATCTGCGTACAAGCGCACCGCGCTAGAGAAGCGCAGCGGCGGCGCTCACAGTCCCGCCTCTAAGCGCAAGAAAGTATCTCCGACGCCTAAAAAGTTTGACAAACTGCGTCGTCGCCGAAGCTCCAGCTCGTCGGATTCAGGTATTTTGGGTCGTGTAGCCATTGACTGAACAATTACTTAGAACTTTCCATTGCAGATTCCTCAGACACTTCATATTCGGATTCAGATTCCGGCAGCTCCTCGTCGGACAGCTCGTCGGGCTCGCGCGAAACGCCAGCGAAGCGTATGCGTGCCACAGACAAGGCGCTCAACGAGCGCAAACTAATCAAAAAACGTAAGTGTCGTGTATATATATATACCATATATGCTTTAACTGATCCAAATATTGGGTTTCCTTGTTCGTCTCGCAGCCACTGAACAATCGGCAAAGAAGCGCTCACCTATATCCATTGAGATTAAGAAACCATCGAATATGGTGGGCGTGTCGGCGCTAGTGTCGCCCACCAATTCGCCCGGCTCTGACAAGGAGAAGGACAATGGCAAGGACAAAGAGAAGGAGAAAGAGAAAGACAAGGACAAAGACAAGGATGGCAAGAAATCAAGACGCGAAGAGCTACTCAAACAATTGCGCGCCGTCGAGGATGCCATTGCCAAGAAACGCTCTAAACTGACCTGATAACATACAATAGATCCCCAGCCCAGCCCCTCAAACCCCCTTGACGCATCAGCAGCCGCAGCAACCGCAGCAACTGCTCCCAAAATGCTAACCACATACAGCATTCAGTATACAATATACAGGGAAGGTGCGCGCCCGTCTATCTGTCGGCCTGTTGTACTGCTGCCCGGCATATATTTGTGGATCGGGTGGTCATAACTGCTGCGACTTCACAATTGGAACTGGATTAGCATCAGCCAGCTGCCTTAGCATTCAGCCTACAGTCTTTGCATCCGTATATAAATACTTTTGTGGCTTTACCTAACATTCGTATCGCTTGTGTCGATATTGTGTCGATTGTCAGTTGAAAACAAACAATTCAATGCATTTAGTTTTAATAACCCCTCCATTATTTACATACACACACACGCATACACAGACAGACAGACAGACAGACACACACACATCTACACGCAATGAAACAGACAAACATTCACACACATCTAATATTTTTTTCGCCGCTCGCCAATGATACTTCATTGATTATGATAGCTATAACATTGTATAAATAAACGGCGCATTTCATTGGATCAATTATTGTCTTTTATTTTTGATTTGTTTTTTATTTTCCACTTGTATTTGGTATGCAATCTGTATGTATATATAATCTGCAAGATCACTGAATAATTACTTCAAATACAATATAACTTACTGTTATTTAGATTAACAAATTCTAATTGTTTTTATTGGGCATACGAATTTCTAATTACATTTGGACAGAAAACGTGGACGGCTTCAGTTCAGTTCAGTTCATTGCTGTGAAACCTATTAATTGACTTTTGAAAATTTGAACATTTAAAAGGTTGGTGGAATTTGATGAACGTAGAACATTTCAATAAATAGCCATAGTCTGAAATAAACCTATTAATTGACTTTTGAAAATTTGAACATTTAAAAGGTTGGTGGAATTTGATGAACGTAGAACATTTCAATAAATAGCCATAGTCTGAAATAAGTTTTCGTAATTTTTAGTTCTATTTTAGTGTATTTTAGAGTATGTCACATTAATGGCAGCCATCTGTCTGTCATTGTCTGCAACAAATTACACAGCTAATTGTCTAATTAGACTACAAGCGCCATCTATTGCTTAAGTCGAACCAAACTCATGTTTAGCAAGAACTCCAATAAGAAAGGCAACGATTGAAATAGAATTTATTGAGATTACAGAAGTTTTTGAAAACTAAATGAATTTTGTGTGTATTTTCTCGGCAATGTTTTCAACTATTTGCTACGATTCTTAAGGATATTTTCTTTATACCAATATTTTTGCGGCATCTGTCGGAAATTGCAACGAGCCTTTTTTACGCAAATGATTGCCTCTATGTGTGTGGGTGTGTGTGTGTGTGTGCGTGCATGTAATGCGTTGTAATTTAACGGCAATATGTGTGCGTGTGTATGTTTGAATAAACCTATTTAGATGACGAATCACAGAAATTTGGCCTCATCAATGTGCGTTCGCGAATCACAACTCTACTTTGCCACGCTGTGACCCATAGAGCCCCAACCCTGCGTACACCCCATGCCAAGTCCAATCCAACCCCAAGCCCCTTTCAACGTCGACGCTATCGACACGTTATGAGTGTAACCAACTCCGACTCAGGCCCCAGCTCCAACTACAATTGCGATTCCGATTCCGACTTTGGATTTGACTTTGACTTTGACTACATGATTTTGTGCGCTGATTTCTAATGCCCTTACCGCGTGGTCTTACGACTGTATCGCGTATGATGCAGGCAAGATATATGCCTATCTATATATCTATATATTCATATACATATCTCTCAACTTGAAACGTGACAGCTCTGTAAGGGTATCTGCTCTTCGACAAGTTCCCATATAATTATGCCTGCTTGGCTATGCATGTGTAAATGTGTGTGTGTGTGTGTGTGTGTGTGTGTTGGTGTGTGCGGGTGTGTGTGTTTACGTGTGTGCCAAAAATTTTGCAATTTCTTGTTCTTTTCTCGTCATCGTCGCTCATTTTTTGCAATCACAGCCGCAAAAAGCTGTCAGAACACATTGTCATCATCAGGCCAGCTAGCCACGCAACCACCCAACCACCCAACCGCCTAACCCACCCACCTGGCATGTGTGTACATGTGCTCGTAATCGTTGCCCCTCAGCTCAAGCCTAGCCGGGGAAATAGTGTAATAAAGGACAGCTGAACTGAAACCTCAACCCCCCTACGCCCTAGCTCCGTACACCCGCCCCCAGTCCGTAGTCCGTAGCGCAGGCAACCCCCCAAGCAAGCAGTTTCTTGGCTGGATTAGCGAATTCCGTTGCCATTTTTTACGCACTTCCAGGCAGGCAATGGCAAAAAAAAAACGTGGTGGACACCTTGAGAGTGAAAGACGAGGAGGGCAGGCGGCTGGGGCAGGGGCAGGGGAAGGTGGTTGGGGCTGGCTGTTTGTTTGTTGGGCCCGGCCCAACATGTGCGACAGCAAAAACAATCACGAACAGATTTATCGCATTCATATTCAGCTTGATGCGATATGTGACCCAAAATGTGGGCGTGGCTGCTGGGCTGTTGCGGTCGAGTTACTACGGCCGGCACTTCCGGCCGCAAGAAAAGTATATATATAGGAAGGTTTTAAAGAATTGCGTGCGTATGTGTGTCAAGACCACAAAATGGGATTACATTACTCAAAGAAATTTATTTTGACAGAACTAATATTTTTACACAGATCAGGCTGCTGCTGCTGCTGCTGATGTGCCCTTCACTCCAGCTCCAGCTACAACTCCCACTCCTTTCTGGGTCGGAGATTGTGGTTCTGCAGTAGAGGAGGTTTTTTTTCGTTGTCGTACAAGACTTTGACTAACTATGCTGCCTTAAGCCGCGGCAGGCGGTTAAATTGGTTGGCCATTCTAGGGGGTCGACAACTAAAGTAACGGGATATATATATGGCTAGCTACACATATCTGTGTTTGAATATATCAAATAGCTAAGTTCTTCCATGAGCAACTCTCTTAAGCAAGCTTTCAACATCGCAACGTCTTTCTTGTGCTCATAATTTCCAATTCGAATTGCCGTGACATAGCAGTCAGCTTTTGATAGACTGCGTTAGGTCTGGTTGGAGCGACTGTCGAATGGATGCAGAGAGCCAAAGTAATTTCACTTATACAGAATTTAGAGGAACTCTACCTTGCTTATATCATATAGTCTTAGCCGAGAGTCTTTCTTGACTCACTGTGTGCCTGATTCCTGTTAACTCTTTTACATAAAAGCCCAGCAAGTTAGCTAAATATAAACATTTCTCTAACTCATTTGCCTGGAAGCTTCTTCGCCTCTCATAGCAAGCAGCATTTGTACGTGTGTTTCATAAGCAAAGGGAGTTTGAAAAACAATTAAAGTTTTCATTGGTTGAGTATTAAATCAATTTGATAACATTTGAATTTAATCTAGAAATGATATATTTTTTAATTAAAATACTTTCAAATCCAATAAGATAAGATAAACGATTATCTTAAAGAATTGAGAGTTATGAATATAATCTTTGAAGACTAATCTAATATTCTCTGATAGCTATAACAGCATAATCCATTACAATGCTGGAAAACAAAAATATTTTATAGGCTACAGAGCAGAGTCCTCTGCTTTGGCAGTTCTGGAAAACAATAATATCAACGCTCTCCAATTGCTAAAAATATTTCCCATTGAAAATGAGAATTCAGGGCATGATGGTTTCATGAAAGTGTAGTTAGCAGGCAGAAGGAGGCGTGGCAGACTCCATAAAGTATAAAGTATGTTCAGGATCAGGTCTAGCCATGTCCGTCTGTCCTTCTGTCCGTATGTACGAGCGCGTTGACCCCTAAAACAGAGATTTGAATTATGAAATGAAAATTCGTATATACTTTATGCAATACAAGTTTATCTTTCTCGATAGCTTATCAAATCGATAAATATCGATAATTTAACTTTGTTTCTTAAGCGTTGCCTGCTGTGTACTGATTTACTGTGTAGGCTCCAGTTGTCTACAGACGTTGTCCATATTTTGGATCTTGTATACCTCCTGGGTTGTTGTAATGTGTGTGTAAGGGAATCGTAGAATGTCTTCTACTCGGGTTCAGGGTAACTGCTAGTCGAGCCGCCTCGATTAGAGCACTCTTCCTGGTTTGATTTGTGTGGCTGGATTAATCGCATCGGGATGCATAGCTGGGATAGAACATCTGTTTCCTCTAACTTTTAAGTTAAGAGTATGTAGGAAATATATTTGTTTCTAATTCTTAAACAATTTTTGGCTTATTTAGCAAAGACTTGAAGGCTTGCCATGCCGAGGAGCTTTTGTTTGCTAACTGGAGCATGTGAAAACAGTTTGAAATATAATTCAAGTGCTTAAGCATAGCATTGAGCTCTGCCGGGCTAGCTGGCAGCTATGGGCGAAGCCTTGACCAAAGCTATCAGTTATGCTTAAACTGCGTTATCCTTTGATTCGTATGTGTGTGTGCGTGTGCGTGTGTGTGAGGCAGATCGAAATGGCAGCCAATTTCCGCGTCTTGACTTGATAAACGCGACTGCAAAGTAAGGGGTTTGGGCCGGCTGCACGGATTTGAGGCTGCCTCGCCGGCACGTGGGGGATTGAGTCTAGCATTAGCAATATATACGCACACATAATATATATATATATATATATTATATTCGTTACATGTGTGTGTATGTGTGCCTGGTTTCTCGTGCGTTGTCCATGGCGTCGCATAGTCAAGGAAACGATTTTGTCAGCCCAGTTTTTTATTATTTGCACTGCGACTGCGTATGGTCGTGTGTGTGGGTGTGTGTGGGTGGGTGTGTGTGTCCGTGTCCTTGTGCCCGGCACAACTTTTCTTTGATGCAATATGTACAAACGACCCGGCCAGCAACAGCAAAAGGACCAAAGCGAAAGGATGTCGTCTGTATGCGGCTCGACCCTCACGTACGAACTTTTGCCATAACAACAACTGTGGCCATTACGACGTTGCCAGAGCATGTGAAACACACACACACACACACACACACATACGCACACTCACACAGACACAGATGTACTGGCTGCTGGTCCTTTCGGTTTCTTTCGCTACCTTTGCAAAGTCCAATTCGCAGCCCACAACTTTAGTCCGAGCGCCGCGCCGTTACTGCCCTGCACCACCTCACCACCTCAGCATCAACAGAAGCACCACCTCCACTTCCACCACCAAACAGCAACAACGCCGCCATTTGCCATCAAAAGGCTTTCAATGGCAGACGGCGAGTTTGCTTCAAGCTCGGTCCAAATGTCGAATGGTTCTGTGTGGCATGTGGCATGTGGCATGTAGCATGTCCCTGCCTGGACCCGTGGCCCGTGTCCGTTGCCACGACGGACAGGACAGGACAGCGATGGCGTTTGCTTGTATTTGCCTTTGCCGCGCTTTGGTTTTGCCTTTTTGCACTGAGAATCCCCTTCCCTCACCACCCCTCCCCTCCCCTACTTAGTAAAGCCATCTTTGCCTCCTCCTCCTCCCCCTCTCCCTTCTACGCCAGTGCGCTGTGGGCGTTTGGCCTGTACATGGGGTTGATTTTTCGCCATTATTGTAACAATTTTGATCAATGGCCCTATTTGGACCGCTGTCCGCCAAACGAAGCGAGCCCAAATATCAGGCGAATCCCAACCGAAAGAAGCTGCTGCTGCGACCGACCTCTCATATTCATTCGTATGTTTTTGGTCTAACATTCTATTTTTTCCTCTTTATATATATATATACTTCCTTTTTTATTTTGGATATCGTTGTTGGTCCTTTATTTTCCAGCGAATACCCTAGAAAGGTGGACAACAGAGTCTGATAGACATAGATATAGATATAGATATAGATATAGATATAGATATAGATATAGATATAGATATAGACATAGATATAGATATAGATATAGATATAGATATAGATATAGATATAGATATAGATATAGATATAGATATAGATGTAGATATAGATATAGATATATATATATATATATATATGTATATATAGATATATATAGACATAGATATAGATATAGATATAGATATAGATATAGATATAGATATAGATATAGATATAGATATGGATATATATATATATATATATCTAGATCTCTATATCGCTATCGATATCGATCTAGCTATAGATATCGCTCTCGCTCTAGCTCTCGCTCTCGATATCGCTATCGCTCTCGATCTCGATCTAGCTCTAGCTCTAGCTCTCGCTCTCTCTCTATCTATATCTATCTCTCTCTCTCTCTCTCTCTCTCTCTCTCTCTCTCTATCTCTCTATCTCTCTCTATCTCTCTCTCTCTCTCTCTCTCGCTATCTATCTCGCTCTCGCTCTCGCTCTCCCTCTCGCTCTCGCTCTCGCTCTCGCTCTCGCTCTCGCTCTCGCTCTCGCTCTCGCTCTCGCTCTCGCTCTCCCTCTCGCTCTCGCTCTCGCTCTCGCTCTCCCTCTCGCTCTCGCTCTCGCTCTCGCTCTCGCTCTCGCTCTCGCTCTCGCTCTCGCTCTCGCTATCGCTCTCGCTCTCGCTCTCGCTCTCGCTCTCGCTCTCCTCTCCTCTCGCTCTCGCTCTCGCTCTCGCTCTCGCTCTCGCTCTCGCTCTCCGCTCTCGCTCTCGCTCTCGCTCTCGCTCTCGCTCTCGCTCTCGCTCTCGCTCTCGCTCTCGCTCTCGCTCTCGCTCTCGCTCTCGCTCTCGCTCTCGCTCCGCTCTCGCTCTCGCTCTCGCTCTCGCTCTCGCTCTCGCTCTCGCTCTCGCTCTCGCTCTCGCTCTCGCTCTCGCTCTCGCTCTCGCTCTCGCTCTCGCTACTCGCTCTCGCTCTCGCTCTCGCTCTCGCTCTCGCTCTCGCTCTCGCTCTCGCTCTCGCTCTCGCTCTCGCTCCCTCTCTTTCCCTTCGGGTCTTTCCTCGTCGCCTCTGCCCCCTTTCCCCTCTTTCTTTGTTTTTTTCTCCTTTTTTGTTGCATGTTTATTTTATTATTTATTTTTGCCGCGTTTGCTGCTTTTTGCCCGACGCGTGACTGTTATTATTTGTGCTTTGGTCTTATGACCACACACACACACACACACACACACACGCACACACACAGAGGGCACCCGCACATATGCGCGACCACAGGCCATGACAACATTTCGGGCTAATCGAAGTTAACCCTTGGCTGGCTTTGGCAATTTTTTATGCATGGTTCCCATTTGCCATTCAATTCGATTCGATTCCATTCTCGATTTCTGTTCTTGTTGTTGGTGTTGTCCATTAAATTTACGACACAAAACGCAGTCGGGCAAACAAACAAACAAACAAACAAATCGACGCATAGACAAACAAACAAGCAAACAATCGTGGCACAGGAATGGGGCAGCGTGGAGCGGCGAACGGGGAGGGGGTAAACATTTTTATAAAGTCGCCGACGAAGATGACGCCAATGAGGCAGGCGCCCAAAGATGGAAGAGTAGTCCCCCTCACTCGGTGGGACACACATGTTTGCGGACATTTATGCAAACTTCTCAGAATGTGAATTTTCAATTGGAATCGCCCAGAGTTTCACTTCACTCGAATTGAAGTTTGAGGTTCGACTCAATTTGTGCTTTGGACCATCTGAAAATCGGAGACATATAAACAAGTGCAGGCCACTGGTAACTGGCAGAGGGTCAGAAATATAACATGCACAAACATTAATTTTTAGTGTTGGGAAATTGTCTGAAAGTGTGAGTGTTACTATCATAACTGTTAATACTAAACTACAAAGAAGAGAATTTTCATGTTCATATAGAGATATGGCTAATGGTACTAGTCCAGATTGCAATGATTAAAGATAGGTAAAGAGTTTTCAGTCGGGCGTCTCCGACTGTATAATACTCGTTCACACTCAAAAGTAGTTGAATATGTTTTGCCAAGTCCTAACATTGAGTCTGCAGTAACCATTTAACCACTTAAGGCAAACAAGCGATGGACGTAGATATATCTACTATGTATTTTTTGCCTAGGGTTGTCAACGCAATAATATGTAATATTTATTTCTAGCATTTTTAAGCGTTTCGGTTCCTGATTTGTGGGCAAATCTCAAAGCCTCAGGTCTTTTTACACTTTATCTAGGATCATTTGCAAGTTGCAGTTGGAGCAGTACCTTTCAATGCTAGTAAATATAAAAATATCCATCCTGAAAGATCGTGGAATGGCATAGCTGATATATTTTATTCAGCTCCAATTGCTAAGCAAACTGAATGTATCTCAGAGAAGCACAATTTAAATAGATTTATAGTGATAAAGTAAGTGTACAAAATATCGGATATGATCTATATAAATAAGTTTTACAGTTAATATTGATTTATTCGTAGAGTCGGTCTCTAGCTACAAGTCGCTCTCTCCAGATGCTCGCTCTCTTGCGAGCGCATTTTTCGTATTCTGTTTTAGGCATTCTTCTTAAGCTTTGCACTGGCAGCAGCACGTATCTGGGCAAACACATAATTAACGATTCTTGACCGTTGCAGCTAGTGTTTGATAAGTTTGTTTTCTTTATGCCTCACTCCTGCTCAGATATGATAATCACCTACATTCAGGCCTTGGCCAGCCAGCATGTGCCGTGGTCCAAGCCACGAGCAGATGTTACGCATATAACATAACCAGCATATTGTTCGAGGTACACAGACATATCTAAGCGTGTGTGTGTGTGTTTATATAATATTACCAAAACTGATGAACAAGGTGCAAATTAAGAGAATTCAAATGCCGAACTGTGGTCGACAGACGGAGCGAGCGAGCGCGCGAGAGAGAGAGAGGGAGACAGGTAGACGGAGGGAGTTTGGCAGCTTGGATAGGGAAAACACGCAGATGTCCTTAAAAGCAACTTTTTACACACACTCTCACACACACCGAGTATAGGTCTCGCCGAGTCCTGTTTTATTTTCGAATTATATGAAAAATTTGTAAGCGTTCGCTCGATCTCATATGACGAAACGGGACATGCAAACTACAAAGGACCTACAACAACAACAGCAACAAATGAGTCGCGCGCTCTCCCCCTCTCTTCCTCTCTCATTGTGTGCCGCCAGATTGCCGCAAGGTAGGCAAAAAAAGTGCACACAAAATCAACGCCGAGTCCGCGTTGTATCTCTCCTGGCCCGTGTCCTGTGCGTGAAGGCTGCTCCTGCTGCTGCTGCTGCTTTCCACTTTTTCATTTTTTTGCATATCACATGCCGGCACGGGGCATTGGCAAAAAGGGGTAGCTGCGGCACGGCGAGGGGGTTGAATCATCATTTGAATAATTCGACATTTGCGGCCTGCCCGCCCGTCCGACTGTCCACCCGGCTGTCTGCTTTGCCAGGATACCTATTCCACCTTTCCAACTCTTATTTACTTTTTTTCTTTTTTCCTTTTTCGTTTTTTTTTTTTTCGCGCAGCTTTCCACGCGCTGTAGCCGCGCATCGAATGACGAAAATTTTGTAATAAATAAATAATCCTTTTCCATGTGGAAAAACTATGCCACACACACATAGGTGAGTGCGTCTGTGTGTGTGTGTGCTGTTGAGCGGTAAAATTTGCTCTCAATTTAAAATTATGCTGTGCGGAGAAAACGAGGCCATACAAATGCAAATGCCCGCATGTGTGCGTGGGTGAGGATAAGCGGTGAGGATGGCGGATTTTACATCAAAGCAACACCTGGTCAACATTGAACATCCAAAATCGAATTGAAATCGCAATCGATTGGATTCATCGACTCGAAGCAACTTTAAGCGATGCGAAATTTGAATATTCACTGAGAAAAGTGTAAGACGATGCGATTTGACAAGAGTAGGACAGTGATGATATGTGATGATACACATATTGAAAGCTGCCAGAGACACGGAATTGAAGGGGCTTATAAAGCGTTGGGTAGAAGAAGGTAACGATAACAAATTAATTAAAAAATTAAGTTTTGGCTAAAGAGTTTTTCAACAGGTTTTATGGGTGAAGTATATCTCTCCTCTCATTTAGTTCTCTCTTTTCTTTCTCTATCTATCTATCTCTCTCTCTCTCTCTTCGCAATCTTTACTCTCTATAGCTCTCCCACTCTGCTCGCTCTTCTTTATTTACCCCTCTCCCTTCTCTCTCTCTCTCCGTCGACTCTTTCGCTGTTCTCTTTCTAACTCTTTTTCTCTTTCTATGTCCTCTCTCTCTCTCTCATCGCTGTTCTTTCTCTTTTCTCTTTATCTCCCCCTCGTAATTATCTCTTTTTTTTCTCATTTCTCTTCCCTCACTCTCTTCTCTTTCTTTTCACAATCTGAGTCAGAACAAGTTCTATATTTATATATGTATTTCTATGAATGGTTTTAGTTTTAAAGTGTGTTGTGTCAGATTTTTTAAGCAATTTGAATAATGAGATCTACGCTTTTGACTTCTATTGTGATTTTAAAAACTAAATTAAGTTTTTCTTGATAAAGACTTTTGCTTTTTCAAAACAGAGCTTATGCTGCAAGAGTGCTAAATGATTACACTATCATAAGCAGAGGATATACTTACCAGATTGCTGCATGTATAATTTCCATCTCAGCTAAAGGCTGAGAAGATGCAACTCTAGTACAGGTCGCTGAAGAGCAGCAATCAACTGGTAAATCATTTAAAGATGCAAATCAATAATCAATTTGAATTTGATACATATAAAAAAGCATTTATTTATATTTATATTATGTGAGGGTATTTCTTATATTATTCTAGAGTTTCCTTTCTTTTTCTCTCAGTGTAACAAACTCGTCAATCTTAGACCAAACCTATGAGACAATTGACCTGACTCTGACAATTTCCATGAAGGAAGCTTAAAGAATCACAATAAAATATTTGATTGCTTCTATTTTCTAAGTTTGAATTTCCATTACTTCATATTCGCTCAGTGTATTTAGCTTTTGCTGTGATGTCACTGCATCATTCAATTGAGTTTCAAAATAATTTTCCAATTGCGATTTTCGATTTTCAATTTTCAATAGCTGCAACCCCTGCAACCCCTGCAACTGCGCTGCACTTTATGGATGGAAAATAAATTTGCCTGTCGGACATTTTGTTAGCTGCAGCAGCCGCAGAGCCTAACCCCTAAGCCCCTTAACCCTTTTTAGCCCTGCACATTGCAGATTTACTCTTTTCGCTTTTTTCTGTTGTTTGGCGAATGCTCAAATCTATAAATCTGTAGGAAATATAAAATGGCAAATGCCTGCGTACAGTCGCCCGAAATTGGCTCAATCCATTAACCACTTGACTAATTGCACCAGTGCCAAAAGCAAGGAAGAAAAAAACGGAGACCTTTTCACCCAAAAAACTCTTTTGGGTTGACAGTTCAACAATGGAAGCTGTGAGAGTTCATATGGATAATTGTTAAACAGGACTATTTGGCGCCTTATCGCATTACACGGCTCGTCCTAGTTTCCCCTTACCTCTGCCTCTCGCTCTCACTCTCGGGGTCGGGATGGCCGCCGTAATTGTCCAAGCAGCATCCTTTTATGCCCTAAATCGACGGCTTCACACCTCTGGAAACAAAATAAAAATCAAAAAAACAAGCGAAAACACCGCAAAACTTTTGCCAGCATCCGCAACAACAACAACAGCAACAACTGGCAGAACAGGAACAACAACAAACAGCCTCATTTTCACACGCACTTTGAACCTTGGCATCAGTTGCCGAGGTCCAGTTGCAGCATCCCCTAACCCAAGCCGTAAGCATGATCTAATGCACACAGTGTGCCTCTTTCTCTTCCACGCACAGACAACTCGCTCTCTCTCTCTCTCTCGCGTTGGTTTTTTGGGGTAAAAAAGTTGGTTTTTGACAGCAAACGTGCAAACATGATGCGATATAATACCATATAATATCATCTAATATAATGCACATAATTGCTTTGAGCCGGCAGCATCACTCAATTGGCTCATTGCCGGCGCAAAGTCAAGGACCCTTCAAATGATCTGAACAGCAACAATAACAAAACGAATCCCTTTTTCCCTGCTGTTGTTGTTGCTTTTTGTTTTCATTTATTATTTCTCCCATTTTCCACGTTTTTTTGTCCTTTTTTTTGGGTGTTTTGTTGCTTATAAATTGCCGCTAAATGGCTGATGCGAGAGTGGAAGAGGGAATGGGGGGAGGGGTTACACCCTGTCATTGGTTTGTTTAGGGTTTGATGTGTCAATATTTGACAGATCAAATTGATATTTATGCTTTAATGCCATAATGTCTCATTGTGTCCGTGTGTGTGTCCGGGTCTAATCAAAGTTGACTAATTGCCTGATTAATACAAAATTTGATCTCTGTGTGGCGGTCGCCCAAAGGTCAGTGGAGGCGGGCTGTCTACATAGGCAAATACTGCTTACTTCTATAGAACGTCAACAGCTCCACAGCATAATAAACATATTCTAAAAAGCATCTTTGACAGAACTTTTGGGAAATACAAAGTAATGCTCACAATATTCATTTTTTTATATATAATTATTTATCTTCTAGTTCATTGTTTAGAGATCTCGTATTTCATATAGATATACTATAGCATATAGTTCTTTAAGTCAGTTTAGTTACTTAGCCCTTCTTTAACTAAATTATAATATATATTATTTTAATCTTTAATATCATATTTATATGAAGAACAACTAAGCTTTTATTGAGATTGTCCTGGGCACTTAATCTTCATGTTTGATTTATGATATATGATTTACAAATTTTGGCCTTGCTATATGAAAACCTTCGTCTTTCTGAGATCGTCACAGACATGGCTACATCAGATATACTACACTAGATGGATGCATAGATGTACCTGATATATATTAGATGACTTTCAATAATCAGCATAAATAAAATATCATAATTTGCTATGCCCGGCTAACAATCTCTGAGGCTCTGTACATTGTTGTATTAGATAAGAAAGATATTTTTCTAATAACATAATCTCAAGACAGTCTACCTCGACTGGGCCGCCGCACAGCTGGGAGTGCCGAGCTGGGTAGGGCACCCTGAGAGATTGTCGCCTGTGCCCCGCGTTGAGGGATGACGCCTCTGTCGCGGTTCCATGCCGCCACCCTGCCCTTGTTCTTTTCGCTGCGGCTCAAGGAGGCGTCCGGCAACTGTTTCCTTTTTCCGAATTCGATTTTCGGTCTTTCATTGTGCGACCCAACGGTACCTAATCATTATAAATTATGTGGCAATGGGCCAGCCTCAACCTGGGGCGCTGTCTGTGAAGGGGTTAAACTTTCTCACGATCTATAAAAAAGGAAAAATGGAAATCCATAAAAAATGAAAAGGGAAAACGCAAACGTCTTGAGCAATAATTCATGTATGCAACCTTTTCAATCAACCTTTATCTCGGTACGTAACGGGTTTTCACTTCTTTTATTGCGCGGGGCATCGATCGATGGATCGACGGATCGACAGCTCGCCTGCTCGACTCAAAGGAAAAGTGTTTTTTCTTGGATAACTGATTAAGTTTAATTGTTTGTCATGACAGAGGAGAGACAGGCATGCTTGAGGGTTACCTGGGCAGACACGACTCCTTGAGAGTTTCAAAATATTTGCAAGAAGGGTTGCCAAGTGTTGCTGCTGCTTCTTCGCCATGCGCATCCTGTGAGAAAGTGCAACGCGGCCAACTGCAGCTGTGCAAATGTTTCGATTTCAGCATCTTTAGCTGAATGGGAAGCCTGACAACAGCAACAGCAACGGCAACAGCAATAACAACAACATTTTAATTGGAACTTTTTAATATTTTTGCTTGTTTACCCTATTTAATATTGTGTGTCTGTGTGGGTGTGTAAAGTTTATAATTTCATTTGCAGCCAATGTTACAAGCAGTGCAAAGCAAAGGTAAAACAGCTAAAAATAGCTAAAAGCAGCGAAAAGCAGTAAAAGAAATCGAGAAGCACCAGACCAGAGTCCATGTAAAGTGGATAACATTTCAGGGCAAAGGCAAAAAGAAGCAGCCACAGCAGCAACAGCAGCAACAACCAGTGGCAGCAGCCACTGGTGATGAAGTTGCTACGGAAATTCGTTATTGTGTTACCACAGGCGATGTGTCTGTGTCCCAATGTTATGTTGCCAGGGCCAGAGCCAGAGCTGGAGACGATGACGGAGACGATGCGGCGACATGCTTACCCACATCTTCAGCCACATTCGCAGTCAGCGTCTGTCCAATAACAACAGCAATAGCAACAGAAATAGCAGCAGCAGCAGCATTTGCCTACCATGCACAGTGGTTCTTAAGTTTGAATTGAGCGCAAATTCTAATTCAAATAGAAATTTATATATATAATATTTTGCAGGTAAACAAACTGGGCTGGGACTCTAATCTGAGCCCTCAACTCATCTATCTTTGACTTTCGATCTGTTTCTTTGGGTTTCTTATGGTTCTTATAGAAAGAGTAGCTAATAGCTGGAGCGCCTTCCAATAGCTCTGTTGCTTATAGCAATATGTTAGGCTACAGTCCGTTCATGAGGTTGGACCCATGAGGCTCTATCGCCCAGACAAATAATGTTTCTTCAATATAAATATATTTATAGATATGCTACCAACAGACGTAAAGTAGAGCTATTCTTGATGCTGATGCTGATGATGTGCACGATGAGCTAAGTAGATTTATGTGCGTCTGACCGTTCGCAACCACAAAAGCTAAGGACTTAAAATTTTAAATAGGAATATACTCCTGTACACCACACGCAGTACGAACTCATCATTTTCCTTTAGTATGTGTGTATTTTCGATAATAATCGATCATGCAATTTAGCTCTCTAAATGCAGCGTAAATACTGAAAAATCAAGAGAATTTACTGTGTATCTCCCTTTGATAAATACACAGATTTTGTAAGTTTTTAAATTTGGAGGACTTCCCCTTATTTGTAAACTGTATTAGAGTCTTGTGTTTTGGTAAAAAGGAGCACAAAGAAATGTCATTTTACCAGAGTAAGAATGTTGAATGATTGAAATAGTAGCTCTGCGCAGGGTTCAGGGTATCCCTTAGTCGTTCATATCCCACTAGAGCACGCTTGCTTGTTTATCTGAAGCAATTTTCTATAGAACTCTGAAACAGTCCCAAAGTCAGTTGGTTATATCTCAGCATAAACATGAAATCTATTCGAAATCATTGTACGCAGTTTCTAATCTCTAAGAATTTCTATATACAAATTGCCTTGGCCACACTGTGCTGAGCTGATGGCTGGCGCCGGCCACCTTTTGCTTCAAATAAGAAGTAGCGACCTTTTGCATGCACGACGATATTTTAATATGCAAAATTTCAAATAGTCCTCGCACACACACACACACAGACACACATACATACACGTCGATTCCTTTGGTCATGTGCACGACGTAGGACATTGGACGTTGGGGGAGAGCTGGGCCGATTGAACGGACGCCCGCTAGGCAGTTGGCATGCCCAGCGCGTGGGCGTATTTGGTCGCCAGAGTATCCAATTCAAAAATTTTGCAAACCAACCAAGCGGAATTGGCAGAGGTAGAGCCAGAGACGGTGGCGGGCTTGGGAGTTGAGCTTAAGAACCCGTCCAGAAACTGAGGCGGGGCTCTCATTCGCCTTTTTTCATTTCCTTTTCCGTTGGCAGGCGGCAGCGGCGGCCACCGAAGCGCATCAACAAGCAACAAGGCACACACACACACATATATATATTATATATATGTATATATATATATATGTGTATGTTTATATATATACCACACCCCCACATATGAGGATCTTAAGGGCGTACGCAAAACGACCCCGGAGGCCAGACCGCTCGTTCGACTAACCGGCCGACCAAGCGACCGTCCGTCCTTCCGTCAGTCCGTTCGTCATTCAGTCACTGCAGGTGGTACGACATCCGCCGAAGCTGTTGCTGAAAAACTGGGCCCGTGCTCAAATTGGGTTGCTGGGCATATTGAAATTATGTCTGTGCAACCGTTTCTTGACTTTCCATTTGCATTAAGGGCGACTTAGCTGGCTAAAAGCGCGCCCGAGCTCTTGAGACATTCCCTTGACCAGGGTCCTCCACTGTCCTCGAACGAGCCATCCATCTATCCATATGTCAGGGCAGTCAATCACAACATTCTGCCCTGCTCTGGCACATTTCCTGATTTATGCAGGTAGCATTCGAGTTGACTCCATTTGCGGCTCTATTTGTATTGTTGTGGGCAGGACAGCTCACACACACAGCAAACACAACAAGACACACATAGAGACTCGTGTGGGGTTGTTGTGGATGAATGTCAGTGCATTAGTTGGCCTAAACGAAATCCCCTTTCGATAATAATGTGTTTGGCAAGGGCAAAGTTATTGCGTGCTTGGTCAACAGAAATGATTGGATAGACCGAATTTGGCCTGAGATGGAAATCAATTCGATTATCCTATATATTTTTCTAGATAATAATAGATGGTGGTGTGAACAGATAACTTATATTAGAGATAATTGGCAACCCATAGGCTATGCTTAGGACTTGTGTGATTAGTGAAAATTAAATTGAAATCTTAGAAGATGAACGAAAATGTATAGGGAACAAGCTGGGACTTCGGAGTGTAGGAGTATAAACATATGTAAACATATATTGTTATATATTGCTATATATAGGTTGATTGATTGCCATTTGATAACGTCTTTAATATAGAAATAGGGAACCAGAAATGGGAGCTCTACAAAGACCCAAACCGATTTCATATTAACTTACATTTTATGCAAGTTTCTGGTAGCATCCCAGATTAAGCCATCTATATATTCAACCAAGTATTAAGAGCTAATTAAGACGAAAATATGTACTTTCCGGATACTTTTCATACTTGAGCATTTTTCTAATGTAATTTGATTATTAAATTCTTCTGTTGCCATTCAAAAGATCCAAATCAGTATAAAAATAGAGTTGCAAGCGCTTCGCTGGCTTTACAACTGTTTTCCTCAGCTGTTTTGATATAGCATTTGATATGCATTTAATTGGAGCTTACAACTGGCAAATCGATGCGCATTGTTCCAGCATTGTTCTGCCCACACCACATGCCCCGTCTAATACTCTTCTTATGCTCAGTGGAAAGCAGGCGAACCAGGTGAAACGAACGTAATGGACTTCAATGTGGAGCTCCATTTGTTTCTCTAAGAAAAACAACAAAGGAAATCGCCAACTTGCATTTATCGCTACATATCAGGGGCGATGGGCGGCAGGGGCAAGGTGGCAGGGAGGGGAGGGGACTTAAAGAAACAACAACCGCAGCGAAAGAACTGGGCGGAGGGTGATGCTTCTGACATGGCCAGACTTAGCTGCCAAGCGCTTGTCTTTGGGCTCAGCTTGACGCTGGCCGCAGTCCGGATGGGGCTGCTGCTGCTGGGAGGCTGGGTGGGGTCTGTAGACAAGGCACAAAACAATATGCGATGATATGATGCGTGTGCCATGCGCGCTCGTATGTGTGTGTGTGTGTTTCAGGTTGTTTTTGGAGCGCGACCGACGCGTTGTTGTTTTGACAACATGCGACCAGAAGGACCCCTCTAAGCCCCCTCTCCCGGCTACCCAATGCACACACAAAAGAAAATACAAGCGTCGCATATGTGTGAAAGGCGAGTTGTGCGGCTGTGGGCTGGGTGGGCAAGAATATTTAACAGGAAGAAACCAATAAAACCTAATGATATGAAAAAATGCAATTTTCTGAAACTCAACCAACACACGCACATGCACACACACACGCACACGCACAAAATACACAACATACACAATGAAACGAAGCACTGGGGAAAAGCGTTTACACGTTCACAAGAATCGTGGCAGCCACAGAATGGCGAATACAAATGACAGCAACAACTGAAATGGCACCAACATCAAGGCGAGTAACAGAGCAGCAACAGCAGAAAAACATGTAAAGAGATGCAGAAGCAGCCAAAAATCAAATAGCTGCAGCAACATCAAGAACAGCTGCCGTAGTCTCCATGGCAACATCAGCAACAGACACAACAGCGACAACAATATATCAATTTATATTGCAAAATATATCTATTTATTAGCAAAAATATTGACAAAAGCAGTCAACGAAAGTCGAAGACATCAAAGAGCTGCAATAGTAGCAACAGCAGAAAAGTTATCGTGGGTCGCAGTTACAATAGCTAGTGAAAGACAAGAAAAGCAGCTAGACTAGGCTAACAACAGTCATATCCACTGCCACGAGAACAATTGCAGAAAGTGAACAACAGCCACAGCAGTAAATTTGAATAATAACAGCAGCAACAGCAGCAACAGCAGCAACAGCAGCATTGTGATATAGAGTTAAGAGCGTTGCAGCGGCAATTGCAACAGCAACAGCAACTGAAACTTCGACTGAAGTTGTTAGTCTATGTGCCGATGTTGCTGTTGTTGTTAATATTGTTGCTGTTACTGGTACTGCTGTTAGTTATATGCCGATGTTGCTATTTCTTTGCTTAGTCAATGTATCAAAGTTGCTGTTGTTGCTGCTGCTGTTAGTCTATGTAGCAATGTTGCTGTTGCTCTTGCTGCTGTCATTCTAGGTAGCAATGTTGCTATTGCTGCTGTTAGTCTATATGTCGATGTTGCTGTTGCTGTTAATATAGTTGCTCTTACTGCTACTGCTGTTGTCTATGAGGCAATATTGCTGTTGCTTCTGTTAGTCTATGCGCCGATATGGCTCTTGATGTTAATATTGTTGATGTTTCTGCTTCTGCTGTTAGTCTATGAACCAATGTTGCTGTTGCTGTTAATATTGTTGCTATTGCTTCTTTTGTTAGTCTATATATCAATGTTGCTGTTGCTGCTGCTGCTGTTAATCTATGTAGATATATTGTTGCTGCTGCTGTTAGTCTATGAACCAATGCTGCTGTTGTTGCTGTTAGTCTATGTGTCAATGTTGCTGTTGCTGTTTCTGTTAATATTGTTGCCGTTAGTCTATGTGCCGATATGGCTATTGCTGTTAATATTGTTGATGTTACTGCTTCTGCTGTTAGTCTATGAACCAATGTTGCTGTTAATATTGTTGCTGTTGCTTCTTCTGTTAGTCTATATGTCAATGTTGCTGTTGCTGCTGCTGCTGTTAATCTATGTAGATTTGTTGTTGCTGCTGCTGTTAGTCTATGAACCAATGCTGCTGTTGCTGCTGTTAGTCTATGTGTCAATGTTGCTGTTGCTGTTAATATTGTTGCTGCTGCTGCTGCTTCATCGTATAAACATTTCGTTGCGTTTGATTTTCCGCTTCAAAAAATCAGAAATATCAGAGCCGTCTTGGCCAAACATGATGATGATGATACATATGATGACGACGATGATGAAGATGAAGATGATAAAGATGATGATGGCCATGTCTTTGGCGCTTCTTGTGTTTTGCCTCTGTGACATGTTGTCCTCTGTTGTCGCTGCTGCTTCTACTTAGACTTGTTGTTGTTGCTGTCCGCGCAAGTTGTCATATGTGAAGCTTTGCGCGTTGCTGAATTTTTATATTACGTGCACAACAACAACACAAATAACAACAAAGAATATGGAAAGAAAGACACGAGCTTGGCTTCAAAAGGAAAGGACAAGGATGGCAACAACAGCTGCTGTGAGCGGGTAGCAGCTAGAAAGGAACGTGGGAAACGTAACGAAATGAAATGAAAGGCAACAACAACAGCAGCAGTAATAGCAGCAGCAGCAGCAGCAACAACAACAAAAACAACAATATAAACATGGCACCCAACACTTGTTTCATGTCCTTCCTTAGACGTTTGTCGTTTATACAGCGCCTGGCAACGTCCACTGCACATCCTTTAAGAAGGCTTGCTGTGGAGGGAGGCTGGGCTATCGGTTATGAGTTGGAGGATGAAACGCCAGCCAGCCGCTGCATATGAAAATGTATTACCGTTAAACGGAGGGCGGTCCATGCCCAAAACCCGAACCCTGTTGCCAACTGCTTTCCCCTTTCCTGACCGTTCACAGGACACACAGGCGCAACGCATGTAAGCAATTTTCAAAAGTACTTAGTCAGCATCTTTTTAACCCTTACCCCGTTGCCCAACCCCAGCCCACTACTCCCCCTCTCGCCATGCCTGCGTGCACTGCCTTTGAAGGTGGCCGCGGGGTGACCGTTCGTCAGCAGCGCCCACGCATGGCGCTTCGTAGATACCGAAGGGTAATGTTGTGTCCTGTCACTGGCTACAGCCGAACGATAAGCCAGACGACAGACCCGCACACCCCACCATCTCCCTACCCTTGTCCCGAATGCCCTAGCCCAATGAACATCCCGGCTGTAGCTGACGACCCCGCTTAGCGACTGTTTCTAGAACAAGTGGCAGGCCGAGCAATTTTTGAGAATTCCGTTTCGGCTGACTTTGGCAAAGGTTTTCCTTTTATTTTTTCTCTCTTAACACATATTAAGCCGCAAAAATATTGCCGACTATGTCGCAGCTAGGCCGAAAAAAGAAGATATATATAGAAACAAAGCAAGTTAGTGCATTTCGTTACGTATGGCTCGACTGAGAGATACCCTTGCCGAGCTTATTAATGACCTGAAGGTTTCAATCTTCCAGTGAGGCTTCACATTAAACTAACATAACTTTGTAAAGACTAATCCGATTTTTAGCTGAATTATTATTTTCCGTAAAGCCTTTTCATTCGATTCCACAAAGTCTACTTTGACTCTATCTAAATTTTAGATTTTACGCTCAATTTTGATCGAGACGAAGTTAATGGCAGATATAGTACACAGATGATATAGATATAGGTATCTGGTCTACACATCTATGTTTATCAGTGATACCCTTTTGAATCAGTTTTAAGAGGTATGAAAAAATATTTATACGTATATGTCGAAGTAGCAATAGAATACGCAAAACATGCTTGCCAGTGGGCAAGGGGGTATGAGGGCTGATTTGGCTGAAGGGAAAGCAGAGCTGGGTTTTGGGGGTTGGGGTTGTGGTACGTAAAAAAAATGGCACTGGCCTCTAATTCACTCGATAGCCATTCATTGGAAATTCTTGATTGATGCTCTGCCCTCGTCTGCAGCGCGTTGATAAGCCGGCAAGCACTGTGTGGGCCACCCGACCTCTCCAGCCCCCAACCACTCAGCCAACCCGAAGCCCTTTCTTCAGCACATTTTTACAACTGCTGCGTTGTCTGTTAGTTTTTCAATTTTTCATTTTACATATTTCAGGGATTAGATGAGGACAACATCAACTCTCAGCTACTAGTTGCAGGTTAAGGGCAAAAGGGGAGCACCACCGAAATGTGGTTATCGGAACTGCAATAAATATATATTCAAATGACCCCCGACTTTTCCACCCACACACACATGCGAATATTCATTTCCAACAAGCCAGAACTCAGCTGCTCAAAGAGAGAGAGGAAAGAGAGTTACTTGATGTTCATAATACTCTATCTATATCAAACTATATGCAAATAACAGAAAGTCTTATAATAAAAAGAATAATCACTTTTTGTTCAAATATCAATTTTTAATCCAAGTTTTATCACAGTAGTGAAATACTTGGGCACAAAAATCGTATTTACGTTTGCCCAGAAAAAAAACATACGACTTCATGAAGAATTCTGCAATTTCTTTGAGAGTTCCAATCATTCGACTGTTGTTGTGTTAGACCTACACACCTAGACGGCATCTTTCACAATTCAACAGAATATTTGAAGCTTGTATCTTTTGAGCTTGTTTATTTTTTTGTCGATCTTGTGATCTAAGGTCGGTTTAATAGATTCTTCTGGACATATGAAACATGGGCATTACTATAATCGTATGTGAAAATAAGGATCAAGTATATTTCCCTTGTCCGCCAGAAATTTTCATCACTTGTGCTTGCTGCGATGATTCAACTCTTTAAAATAATTGGCCGCAATATCTAGAGATGAGTCCTGCTTTTGCAATTCGTCTGCGGTAATACGCCGATTTCTCTTCGCATTTCCGTTGGTCATTTTATTTGTTGTCGCCTTGCATTCGCCGTTCTTAGTGAATGGAGCTTTCTTGACGTTTCTTTTAGTGCGCACATCTTTCGGAACTGCAGTACTTATTCGACGAGTCTGAAGCTTGGGTGTTTTAAATGTAAAGTCGGAAACTGTGTATATAGACTCTTCACTGTCCCACGATTTTGCCATCTCGTCGCTACGCTGCGACCTTTGAACTTCCCGCTGGCGACCATGAAACTCTGATACCTTTGCCTCAATCATCTGATCGAGTTTGTCCAGCTTGAGTTTCTTTATTTTCTGTTCGAGTACTATATCCACCGTATTACTTATCGTCTCGTACATATCCTTGGCTTCCATTGGGTTCGGCTCGGTTGGCTTCGTCTCTGGCCTTAGCTTCTCTAAGGCATCTTCTGTGATTAGAGCAAAGCGCAATTTGGGATATCGCTTCGTATAACTGGTCATTGCCGAATAGTGTATGTAATCCAATGCAGTTCAAGTGTTTAATGAAATAAAATTATGCAATTTTGGATAAGTTAAAAGTGAACTTAAAATTTAAAATTTTTTTAATTTGTTCGGCCTGAAAAATTTGGGTTCTTACTCGATAAATGATTAGTAATGTTCTGAGAGTAGAGATTTTATTGGGTTTACTGAGTGAGTGGCCCAGTCGAATCATATCTCATGGCCTACTCTATTTCAATCTCTAGCTATCCCTCTCTCTCTCTTTCTCTCCGCTTGCGTCCCTCTCTGCCACTGATTGCCTTTGAGTCGAGCACTTCCTTTGCGTCTATTGTTTTGGTGACATGTGACAGGCCGTACTTCCCAATATTGGCACGCAGCGCATTGTCCTCGGCCCTTTGAGTCGGGGCTGGGCAAAAACAATGCACAAAGCGTGGGGTGAGACCCGCCGCTGAGACTGCACTGACTGGCTGACTGGAGAGACCAAGCGGAGCAGAGGTTCCCTTCGAAACCATGTCCAATGACATTTAACAAAAGCTCTCTGGAACAAGTCACGTTTTCTGCTCTCAATTAATGAAAACAAGCAGCTTTACCTAAGTCTTTATGCACCGAATTCTGTATGCGCTTAACAGTTATTCCAATTATGTACATATCGAGAATTCTACAAAACGAATATTTTAATCAGAACCTTGAATGTTAAGCGTTAAGTTTATTCTATTAATAAGTTCGTAATTTCGAGTTTTTGGTTTTATATTTTTTTACCTCAAATTTCATTTGGTAATGAAATTTCTTAAAACAATAAGACAAATCCAATTAATATGCCCAGTGCTTGACTTGATGACCAGGCAAAGTTCCTGACATAGTTGTCATGTCCTCAGCCCTGCTTTATTGAATACTTCGGTGGCTTCTTGAGCTGACATGTTCACCTTGTTGTTGGCCTTTAGTTTTATGGCTTTGCTTTTGATTCTACTGCTTCTTTCACTGGTTCCGCATCTGGTTACCCTTCCACTGGAAGTTGCATTTCCATTTCCATTTTCTATGCGCGGTGACATTTCGGGGTTATTGTTTGTGATCTTCGGGTCCCGGGACCCGTGTCCCGTCTTTTGACGACTTGTCACAGGCACTTCAGGAAGCCGGCAGCCGATCTCGCTGCAAGACGCGGCCGCAAGACCTTCTAAAGCGAAACCTCAGCGAGCCCAGCGCAACCCCAAAAAGTGAACCAAAAAACTCAAATGCAAAAAATAAAACAGCCGAAAACAGAAAATGAAAAATGATAATTTCCATTGACGCAATTTTTAACACAGCACGTGTGTGTGTGTATGTGTGTGTGAGTCCTTACCTGGTAGGGGATTCGTGTTTGGTTTTTAGGATCGGCATATGCATTGCGTTTACGGGATTAACTCGATTTACGAAAGGGTTACGCATGCAGCCCGCGAACGTCCCAATAACAAAATATGCCAAAGTGTTTAATGTGCATTACCCGTTCCCATTTCCATGCCAGTTGCCATTCCCAATACATAGGGAGTGCCAGGTAGTCGCTTGTTCTGCCTCTCAGTCTCTGGCTGGCAATGAGTGTGCACAAAAGCCGAGCTCCTTTGCCTGCCTAATTCGCGACGTCGAGAGGTCCCGAGGGGGTAGCACGAAGTGCTTACAAATTACGTTAAAAGTGAATTAACCCTGGCGCACAGTCATATCCCGATCGTAGGCAAATGTGTGGCGTCACGATCGCGAAGGACCTAACTCCTCGAGCACATATGCCGCAGAGATCGAACGTCTGTCGGCCTAACGGGTTGTGTCTCGGTCTCTCTCTCTCTCTCTCCAATCGGCACTACTCAATCATCAGTCGCAATCGGTGCCTTATCGATTGGACCCATCAGCTCTGCGCTTTTCACAGCTGATACTCGAGCGCGTTTTACGGGCGAACAGCTTCCACAATCCGATCGGCCCATACGATCAAGTCAAGTGGCCACCACAAAGTGTCATCAATTAGCCAATTTCCATTGTTTGCTTCAGTTTAGACTGTGCCTTTTCTGTTTTGCTTTAGATTCATTTTGGAGATATTTACTGAACAAGAATTTTGCTGACAGGCAAATGCCGTCCAAAGAGGGTCGCGAAAGCTAAGTGAGCAAAAGTGTTTTATTGGACACATTTGAGACTATTCTGTAAACAAAAAATTTATTAAAAGTGGTCTAGTCTATGATGAAATAATATTCGTTTTATATGCCATAAAAAAGAATAAAAACTTACAAATTCTTATGAAATATATCTTTATTATAATGTCTACTTTTAAATAATCATTTATATCAATTGTATTTGTCTAAGTGAAACAGCAATCGGGGCTTAGGTGTTAGTTAAGTCAAGACCACAGTGGACAGGTCTGAATAAGCTCGTGAGCTTATCCAACGCAGCTAGGAAACTCAACAACTATATCTGCATGACAGTATAACAGTATAACAGTATAACAGTATTTTCCATTGAAGAGCTGCTTATTTTCCAGCTTTATCGAGGTGTATCAAAAGCCTAAAGACCTTTTTACATCAAACAGAAGCGGCTGGGGCACATACATGCTTATTATGGCCAATTTGTTCAGTATCAAATTGGCAGAGTAAAAGGAAGTTCGCCAAGAAGGGGGCTGGGCTTACACACCCAGAGCCGCTCGAAGCAGCGATGCAAAGGCGGAAAAACTTGCTGTCAAAGGCCATTCGAGAATTTCAATTGTATTCCTCTTGGTCTGGGTATTTGTTTAAGAATATAGCGAGTGTGTGTTTGTGTGTGCCTATCTGCTTGAATGTTTGATATCAGAGCGCAACATTTATAAATGTAATTGTATAATGGGCTGCTTATGCCCACAGTCAAGCCCCCGCAGAATAAGGAACTGTAAAGTGTGCTTCGGCTTGTGCCCATAGGGTTGAAGTAATGGCCGGTCTGTGCCGTCCGTTAGACATTAAGGGTGGACCATGGATTCGGATTCGGATTCGGAAACGGATTCGAATTCGGATTCGGATTCAATTCGAAGCGCAATAAAAATATGGCCACAGCGAAAGAGAGTGAGCGAGAGCGAGTCAACTGCGACAACAAACAAACAATAAATATGTACAATTCCAAAGCACTTCAAACGCTCGGCCCATTCGACTCCCACCACCACCGCTGCCACCATCACCAGCACCACTACCACCACCAAGTCCAGCAGCCACTTCAGGACTTTTACCTCGGTGCCGTCCATCAACAACACTAACGAGCTGGCAGCTTAGACTCAATGGCACAATCGAGTCGACTCGAGTCGAGCAGAGTAACAGGGTGTGAGGGTGGGTTGGCTGGCCAGTACCACTGCCTGAGCCACCGTTGTCCTGGCCGATGTCCGTTTCAAGCAAAAGGGTCAATGCTTACTGCAAAGCTTTGGTCTTGGTCTGATCTGGGCTGCTCTGGCTGTACACGTTCAACCCCTCGGACAGATTGACTTTTATGTTGATAGCATTCTCCTTCTTCTTCTCTCTCTCTCACTCTCGCTCGCTCTCCTTCTTTCTCTTTGTCCGCGCTTGTTTGTGTATGTCCACTACGCAATTCGCTGGCATACCCACCCCTCAGGTGGCCATTTTGAATATTGGCAGTGGCCAAATAACACCTTCCGTGGCTCAACAATTGATTTTAATAACTGCGTCAAGCCATTTGACCAGGTTCAGCTGCTGTTCGTTTAAAATTTCATCAACTTTAGGTAGTCTGCCACACACTTCCCAAGCAGCGGCAAAGCATTTTCATATCCAACTTAACTTTAGCTCTGATTGAAATCGCAACTTTGCGCAAGACTTGATGGAAAAATCATATTGAAATGATTTTCCACATAAGCTCATTTCACAATCGCTGCAACGTGGCCTTTGTGCGTAGTTGTTCCTTTACTGTTGGTATGTTGTAAGTATCTGATGCGCTCTGTTGAGCATATATTTCTTAATATATAACACGTGTGCTATATTGCAACTTGCTGACTACGACAGGAAATTTAATTAGGTTATTGTAGCTCATACTCATTTATTAACGGACGAGGCGACATCTCGTCGCCTGAGGTGATAAACGTTGACGTCTCTTTGGTGTGAATCTATCTATCCCTCAGCTGTCAGCTATTGGTATAAAAGTCATCTAATATTTAAGCACTTATATAAGTAATTATTTAATTATTAAATTAATTCATTTATGCATTTTAATATTTTGATTGATTAGTTTCTACTGTTGAGAGCATTGCCCCACTGAGGTTCATCTATCAATTGCGCATTAGACCCCAATTCATGAGGTCAATTCAGCTTGACAAGTCCACACATCTTACTTAACGTCAGTTGCTGGCATTAAATCCGAAAATTAGCTACTCATGCCGTAACTTCCGCTTTACCTGTACCATTTTACTAGCCACATACATGTGTAGCTCTAATAAGCCGCCTTAAGCCGGTGTCCATGTGCTGTCCGTGGTCCGTGCCTCATCCTCCACAAGTCCATTACACGCATCAAATGCTGCTCCATATGTGCACGATGTAGAGATGGGCATCCTACAGCAGCTCTCTAGCCTATGTTCACTGCGGATAAGCCTCGTCCTGGCTGTTACCGCCACCCTGTTGCTCGTCCTTGGTCCAACCCCGTTGGCGTATTAAGACAAAAGGTTAAATTTAAATTTGAAACGCAAATGGAGATGGGACATCACGTTCACATTCACGTCGCTGTCCGTGAGCCGTTGGAGATGCGTGTGCCATTCCCCATGCGGCATGCGCCATGCGCCTTGGTCATACGTTGCAATGTGGCTGGCCAAAATATCTCTTAACCCTCTCTCTCTGCGAGAGTGCGCCTCCAAGCATATTGTTGGCTCGGAATTGGATTGTTAGGCGTAAGGTGTAGCAGATGGTGTGGATTTTGTGTGTGCGTGTCTCTGTGTGTGTGTCTTGGTTGTTGAGGAGCATCCGTGGAAGGCAAAGGCAAGGGTTTAGCCCGTAACCCGACCGATGCGAACTCAATTCTAGTCCAGGGTGGTTTACTCTGTGTGCGTGTGTGTGAGTGTGGAAAGAATAAAAGAAACTGCTGCTAAGGCCAGAGACGTGGCCAGAAGGAGCTATACGTATGCTAATGGACATTCGAGATTTTGGTTTTGGTATTTTAAGCAGCTCAGAGCCGCTCAGCTCAGCGCTGTTCGGTTTAGATGGGGGGCTCTGGAAAGCTGATAAGTACGTTTGATGCCGCCTCTCGACTGCTACGTGTGCCTGCCTGGCTGACTGACTGGGCCATGGCCATAGCGTCGATACCTTGGGTAAGCTGGTCGAACTGAAGCACGGACGAGGGGCCAGCGAAAGGGTTGGGAGGTGGTATGATACTCATTTTGTGATTGTGTGATGATGGATGGGACATGTGCCGTGGGGACTTTTGTAGCAGCTTAGATGCTTCAAAATGCCGATAGCTGCTGAAAGGCCGAGCACGGGAATAGAGACCAAGACCAAGACCAAAACCGAGACCAAGACTGAGACAGAGACCAAAACGAGGACCTTAGGCCAGTTGCACTGCTTGTCCTTGTGCTATTGAGCGTGTGCGAAATCCCAAGCTCTGGCTGTCCGCTCGACTGTGTCGGGCAAAAGGATTCGAACGATTTAGCATTCGAAATAAGTTGCTCCGTTGTCCTGTATGTGCCGTATCCTGTGTGTGCGTGTGTGTGTCAGTCAGTCTGTTGTGTGCTTTGTTTGCTCGCGCACTATTCATACCTGATATCCAGGACCATTAAATTCATAAAATATGCATGTGGATAAACATAATGCCAGGCCATGCGAATAAATACTTTTGTAAAGATTTTACCATGATTGAGTGTTTGCAGAGCTACCTCCAATACACCCACGCCCACTGGAGCCGTCCCCATCTAACGCAGGCTAACTGGCCATAATTCATACAGTCGATTGGTTTGCACACTTTCCGGATTAGTTACGGAGCAGCGACCACTCGACCCAAGCCATGGGTCAATATTCAGGTGTCAGAGTTTATCAAGGCAGCCTTTGTCAAGCTGAACTGTGCAATATGTAAATATATTTTTGAATATTTTATTAAGCATTTTTAGAATATATAGTAATTGCATTACATCTGATTTAGCAGTTCTTGGAATTTAAACTAAGCTAGCCAATTGTTAAGATTGTTATAATCTCTCTTTCTCTTAAGTTTCTCCTATGTAAAATAACAGAGTTAACATGAGCATTGATTTAGGTTTATAATGTTTAGGCTCAGCTTAAACTGTATGTTAAATACTCTTAACTGTTAGTTAAGTTTTTAACTGACAAAAGGTTCTCTTATAAATACTTTCTCTCCTTAACTTAAATCCGACAGTCACTTCTGAGGTTCTCTTATGCAAGCTTGTTGAGCCCTAGTCTAGATTGCTGTAACCTCCAGTTAAATTAAGCATGTAAAAATCATGTGTTTGTTAGCATTGTAAACTGCAAGTTAATGCTTACTGTTGTAAAGTCTAAAGCTATTTATCTTAAGTGTCTTTATAAGAGTATTTTCAAGGCTAAAAACCATCCAATTTTTCCTTTCAGATGACAGTTATGGTGTGTTCACAGTGTTCATTGGGGCGTCGGAGTTCACTTGTAATGAGTCTCTACTTAAACATCGATACAGTAAGCACACACACATACACACACACATGAGCACCACACAGTTGTGGGATGTCAACACCCACTCAGTGAATGGTGAATGGGTGTACTCATTAAAAATGTACGTTAACATTTTGCAGACAATTTCAACTTAATTGGCCCATATCGAGCTGTTGCCAAGGCAGCCAATTTTGTGGGCGCTGTCACAAAGAGGCGTGGCGGGGGTGTGCACTAAAAATTAAAAAAAAGATGCAAAATAATTAATAACACATAAACAAAGCAAATATACAGAAGCGACTGCATAGGTTTAAAAACTGCGAGACTTAGACAAGGAGAAAGTATGTGGGGAGAGAGACAGATAGAGAGAGAGAGAGAGAGCGGGAGAGTGAGAGAGGGAGGGCAGAGAAATATTAGATAGAATAAAATAGCTGTGTCATTCGTTATTTTTGAGTGCTATTATTAAGCATTTGAAATATCATACCATGATGCGGGACATGGGTCACACACGAATACATGTGAATATGAATATAAACATGAATGTGTGAGTGCGTGAGTGTGTTTGTGTTGGCGCGTTATCCATTAGCTTATATTAAAATCATTTTTTGCAGACTGAATGGCTGCCTGTAAAGTCTGGGACGATGCCATACAAAAACCACGCCCCACAGACCCAGACCCACAGTCGACAGTCGACAGTCGACAGATAGACAGACCGGCAGAACGGCAGACGGACAGACGGACAGATAGACACAGCCAACAATCACGCACTCACACACACCCACACAGCAGACACTCACTGGACGGAGGCTCGAGATGAATGGGCCGGGCCACAAATGTACCGAGTTGGTCGCATTGTTTAATGAAAGTTCTTTCCAAAAACTTTTGCAAGCCGCTTACGGGAATGTGGACTCAGCTCTCGAATCAAGTCTGTGTGTGTATGTGTGTGAGCGCGTGTGTATCTGTGTGGGTGTGTGTGTGTTGCCGTCCTGGGACGTTGGCCGCACGTATGCAAATGTGGCTTTCCCTGCAGCATGTGCAGATGGGCGCGTCTGCGGGGGAGGCTGGACGACGTGTGGTGTCAGACGGCAGGTGACAGCATGTTTATTTGTTTTCATGTCCCCCTCCCCCTCCCCACCGCCCTCTCTCTCTCTTGCTCTCTCTGTCGGTCTGTGCCCTCTCTGCACTGCCTCCCACTCGAGAGCTAAATGTGGCCACTGTCAATCTGAACGTCCAAGTTGCAGCCTACCTTTTCGTATTTTTCCAGCTCGGTATAAACACAGTGCCTGTGAATACATTCACATTTATTCGTATTGATTAGCACATTTGCGAGTGCAGAGCATTTAGCTGCCGCATGCAACTTCAATGAATACATGCAGTTTATAAATTCTTTAAAAATTAATTCATTGAGTAATTAGATAAATTCTAAGCTGAATTAATTTGTTGAATAAGTTCAAACTGATAAGTAAGTGTCATGAATAACTCATGAATGTACATGTAATATTTGTAATTTTTGTAATTTTTGAATGAATGCAATGAATATATTCATATACAGGTGAATAGCATGCACATACTTAAATCAAATGAATGAATGAATGAACTAAATTCAAGCTGATCAGTGAATATAATGAATAAACTCATTGTCTTATATATGCCAATAAAATGAGTGCAGCAACTTTTGTTAATATTAAGATCACTCTAAATAAATATTCAATCAAATTTTCCTTTTGAGTACAATGAGTAAGAATCCACCATATTTTTTTTTTATTTCTTTATTCATTAATGGATTGGAAACATTTAATAATCTACTGTGAAGACTCTTAATACACTTCCTTATCTACGCTCATATCGATTCACATGTAGTTATATGAATCAAATGAATATAATTGAATAAATTCAAAAGCCTTACATTCTGCATCTATATAGGAATACACTCACATGTCCACATTTCTGTCCAGTCGCTTGTCCGCCATATATCCGATTCTGGACATGCGCGATATTGTGCTCACACACACACACACTCACACACGCTCAGTCGCCTGTGGGTCGAGCTGGAGACATGCGTCCATTTGCCCAGCTATTTATATGTGAGTATGTGGGTATTGTACATATGTGAATACGAACTCTCTTTCTCTCAGTGAGCGTGTGTGTGTGTGTGTGTGTGTAAAAGTCCTTTGTTATTGTTGTTGTTGTCGCTTTACAGGACTTTTGGTCCATTTAACATGTCTCATAATAATTGTGATTGGGGTTTATTTCGCATTCATTTGAATATGAATTAGCATCGTTTCGCATTTGAATGTCCAAAATGGGCCACAAGCCACCCACTGGGTGGTTTCCCAAGCTGTATATATGTGTAAGAGCGAGAGAAGGAGAGAGGAGGCGGCAAAAAGGACGAAGCTGCTGAATGGATGAATAGACTAGAATTTTGCCAATTTAACAAAAAGGGAAACGTTGCGATTGTATCTGCCAGTGGACCACACACACACACACACACACACACACACAGGCAGACACAGTTCTTATAGCATCATATCCTTAAGGAACTGTAGCAGCTGCCCACGTGAGTCAAGCGGTAGCCAAGTACCAGCCGTCCGACCGTCTGCCCGTCCGTCCGACTGGGTGGTTGACTCTCATAAAGACGTAAAAAACTATGCAACATTTTTAACTGTCAGTTTTGTGCAGTCACCAGAAGATGCTCGCCTGCTGTGTGTGTGCGCGTGTGTGTGTGTCAGCAGAGGATGCGCAGCATACCCGGACCGCCACACTCGCTCGCTTGGTTGCTCCAGGCTCGTCTGACGCTCGTTTGGGGAATTCGCTCTTATTAATTAGTGCAAAACGGCCCTTGGGGGACACAGACACAAGACCTCAGCCGGGCTTTCTGTGGGCTTTTGATTAAAGAGTTAAAATGATTGCCGAGTGGTCAACTGTACACGGCAACGGCGTAATACCAAAACACCACACAACCACCCAACCACCCAACCACCCAGTGGCAATAGCATTTACTTATCTGTGGCTTGCTCAGAGTTTAGCAATAATTCTTGTTATTCAGAGTAAAGGATATAGTTACCATTGAGAAGTTGTTGAAACTGCTTTCCAGTGTCTTCCTTTTTAGCTATTAGCACATCCAAATGTTTTGATAAGGCGAGCTTCACATTTATATGAAATTCAGACTGATTGATTGATGATTAACTGAGACTAACTGGCAAAAATCATAGCAATTGAAACTCAAGGCACACGTCTTGCTTATGTCGGTGCTGAGCCATTGGTAACTAGGACAACTTAGGTACACGTGAATGAATAATAATTAGAATAATAATAATTAATAATAATTATATAGAAATTTAAAATGATAATTAAAATACTGATATATTGAATTTAGACTTTGTAGTCTCTGATTGTTGAATAAGCTCATAGTACTTACATATTTTATTTATTACATTATATTTTATATATTATTAAATTTTTAGTTGATAGAAAGGCAAACAGAAAATCAGAGAAAATATCTTTTTTATTTATATTATTTATTTGATCATTAAATTCAACTTTTATCAAATAGAATACAAAATAATTAGACGTGGCTTAGTCTTGGAGACTAGTAGTTAGTCAGAAGCCTTGACTTATGAATTAGCCTGTGTCATTGTGGACTTTCTCCATTAATTTTGAAACCAATTGGAGAAAGTGCCGAAGTCGTCAAGTATAGCAAGTCTTCCTCTACTGATGTCTGAGATTAGCTCGAATTGCTGAAGTTTAAAATCGATTTTGATTGATTTTATAAAAATGAAATTTATAACTCTTATGAGCAGACAAACAAAGACGAGGCTAGTTCGACTGGTCTGATGCTGATCAAGAATATATTCACTTTATATGTTCGCTGCGCCTTAACTTAAGTTTTCTCTGGATTTCAAAGCTGAGAGAGCGTTTTTTTGAGTTTTTTTCAGTCTGTGCTCTGTCAAAATATTTCTTTATATTATGTTTTTAACTATGAATATGACTTGCTTTTGTTCGCCATGACTGTTTACGTTTTGCCTGTTTCCTATTGAAGCCCGACCCCTTCCATTTGCCATTTTCCCATTTTCCATTGACAGTTTTTCAACTCTAATTGCTGCTGTTGCGTTTGTTGTTTTTCTCGCACTGCTTATGCGGTGAGGGCCTAGCGAATTTTTAAAAAAATTGCGCATCGCCCACTGTCGGGATGCGCCAGGATGCGACACGTAGCACATAAATTGTGTCAAAAGCAGATAAAACAAAGTGCAGTTGTTGTTCCACGCATGTGTGTGTGTGTGTGTGTGTGTTTGAGGACAACGGGATATCAATCCGCAGAAACATGCCCTTTCACACCGCGTTATCGGCGCCCCTCAGCGTCCTGCCAAAGGTCCTGCCGTCCTCGTCATCGCCAGCGCATTAGATCATAAATAAAATTAGAGCAGCGCCTTTGGCAGCGCCTCTTGCGTCCATTACGCGCGTCCTATCAGATACGCCTGGTGTGCAAATGTATCTATAGCCGTGGCTCTGGCTGCAACTGTTACTCTATCTGTAGCTGGCTTGTGTAATATTGATTAAATTGGTGAAACTCTTTTCTTTCTTCTTTTTTTTTTTTAAATTACTGTAAAATTTCGCACACTCACCCAGTGGTAACTCAGCCTCATGCTGCATCGCCGCGCTCCGTCTGTCTGTGTTTGTTGCCCGTGTATGTTTCACCCTTTTGCCATTATCCGTTCGATTGCTGCTGCTGCTGGTGCTGCTAATAATATTGACACAAAGGATACTCTCTGGTCCTGCACTTCATACAAAAGGTATGAAAAAGAGGATGAAATACAGCAACAACATGCCATGGCTTTGATCGGTGAAGTCAATTGTAACACATCGAATTGTTCGCATTGATAGATTTTGATTTATTTGCAGTTATTTATATGCCTTCAACCAGACAGCCAGCCAGTCAGTCAGCGCGCTCTCTCTCAGTGTGTGTGTGTGTGTGTGTCTCTGTGTGTTGTCGATGACTCGACGCCTCATTGAGTGACGGCCGTTGCGGCAAAGGCTCTAACTTTACCTACTTCACAGCGACATTAGATTATCCGTTCTTATCCTCGATTTTTGGTTTTTACCCTTTTAGTCGCTTTCCACAGCAAAAGATTCGCACACACCAAAGCAAAGCAAACACTCACACACACACTCAGAGGAAGAGAGCAGGAGACTTACATGCATGGCAAGAACTTGCCACGTGATGCACATGGCCTACAGGACATTGCATCTGCTTACAAATATCTGCATACGAGCGACAGCTTGACTGGCGAGGGCCCACACAGAAGTTGCTTAGAACTCTTAAATTGCATTTGGCAATATTAATTTCCTAGTCAAGTCTGTGGGCATATAGTTAATGTGTGCATTGATCTTGTTGACTCTTAAAGTATAAACATATTCTTATCCATCACACATAACTTAGTGAATCTACCTACGATTGTTGAACTGTCTGAAAGAGTTAATATCAGATTAGACTATTCACCATATCAGAAGTTAAGTTCCCCTACTGTTAGTGCAGATGAAACTTATTTCAAATTGTCGATAGACATGCGATGCGTATCGATTCTAAGAGTGAGCTTACTTATGCTAATAACTTCGATTTATCAAGCTCTACCCTTAACTTTTCACACTATATTTTGTTAATAGAAACTAACTGAAAAACGCTGAGAGTAGTCAACAAAAAATACTTCATTTATTATAAATGAGTATAGAGTTAGAGTGCGAGCTTTAGCTTATTTGAGCTTCATAAGCCTCGACTCTCCATTCCCATGTATGGCCTTCTTAAGCAATTATCTGTTAATGGCATTGCAACAGACACATTCTTATATTAATTGCAGATGCGGCAAAGTATCTGAGAGATATATTAGGAGAGGTTTTTCTGGCCAATCTTGGTGCAGTTGCTTGATTCAGTGCTGCGTCATCAGCCTTTTTATGCAACTGCAACTCGACGTCAACAAATGTCCAAATGTCCAAATGTCCAAATGTCCAACTGTCTAGCTGTGGACGCCAACCGCAGTCTTGGCCATGGGGGTGGCTCACATATCTTCACAGGACTCTGCAGCCTAGCGGTCGTTTGAGAGAGAGGAAGAGATTGTGTGTGTGTGTGTGTGTGTGTGTGTGTGTGCATGTGCTTATTGCATATCCTTAAGGTAATCACATTCACAATATAATAAAACCATGCGGTGACGTTCCTTTTGCGTTTCAGCTGCTGCTCGAGCCATAGCGAGCATAGCGCAGTTGGTCATGTGGTTGGAGCCGGGACGGGCCATAAGCAGCAGCAGAAAGCGTTTGCCTTCATTTTTGTTGTACTTACATGTGTCTGAATGAATGTGTGTGCGTGTGTGTATTTTTTTTGTGGAGCGTCTTCTTTTCGTTTATTTTGAAAAGTTTGTTGGTATCCGGCTACAAGTCCCTTGGGCAGCATTTGCCACCCCATTCACAGGCAGCTGTGTGAGAAGACAACGCTACGAGCAAACCACCCACACACACATGCACACACTCGCACTCATACACACACCTTGGGCGCTCGTTTGAAATTCTTCAAGTTAATGTTGTTGTTCCTGTTTTCATTTTTTGCTCGTCCTTCTTTGGTAACTGTGTTGTTTTTTCCTTTTCCAAAATGGACATATGGCCATTGGCATGCCCGAGCCCTGGCCCCCGCACCCACATTTATCAGTGCAGATGTGTGTGCGTGTGTGTGTGTGGTTATCTCCATGTAGGTTTTAAAACCTTAAACAATTTCGGCAACGGCTTGCGAATAGACTGTAAATTGGGAAATTAATGGCCCTGTTACGGCTCGTGTATTGTTTTTTAAAGGGTTTTCCTTAAACCCCCTTTGCCACTCCCAAACATGTTTTCCTTTTTTCTTTCACTTTTTTTGTTTTTGCTGCAGACTGACTGATAGGAGGCATTTGCCACCCACTGAGCGGTTGTCTGCTTAGTCTGTGCATCAGAAATGGACCTCGACTCGGACCTGGTCCTGGACGCGAGCGTGGACTTGGCATTCTTGTGGCTTTTCTATTTGCTGTGGGATTTATAAATTTGCGTCTGGAAACTTTACTTTTAAATAAGTTCTCTCTTACTACCCATATGTAACTCTGTCTATTTATATGCATGTGTATAGAAATGGGATGGATTAGTGAAGCCTTAAAGCTGGGATATTTGTGGTACAATAAGTTGAAACTACTCAACAATAAATTAAAACAGATTAAACATATTTTCAAAATATATCATCTTAACTTCATTCTATCGAATATAAAATATTGTTAATAATAATATTGAATAGAGTCTCGTTGACGATAATTAGAAATCTCTTGTACAAAGTGTTCACATGTATTCCTGAAAGACACAGCCCAAGAAAACAATTCTGATATTTGCTTTAACAAATATACGACTTCTATATACTCTTTTCTTCTCGTCTTCCTTTTTCTTTCTTTTCCATTTTCATCGTTTGCTCTGATCTTCTGGATCCTTCTCTGTTTTCTTATTTTCCTCTTTCTTCTTCTCCTATTGGCTTTTCATCTTCCTTTCTTCAAGCTTATCTTTCATTTAATTTTCTCTCTACTTTTCTTCATTCTTTACTCTAATTACTTCTAATTTTCTTATTGGTTCTGTTACTTGCTTCATATCTGAGAACTTTTGGGCGCCATATCTGACTTCAACTTTATGACATCCATAAATAAAATGGGTCGAAACCCCGTTTAGTGTTAATATTTTGTGTTTATCTAGATAACTAAATAAATTATTAAAATTATTATTAAATAAATTATTAAATTATTATTAATTAACTAAATAAATTATTATTGCTAACAGCAATTACAAATTAACCTATGAGCACTTTATATCAAATCGTAAAAACTTCATTGACTAAACAAACTAAAACACTTTAAGTATTTATATAAACATGCATTTAAGTTCTATGTCGAGAAGAGTATTTAGTCTTCGGCGCTAGGTTGTGAGTTTTGGAAAGTTTGAATTTCTTCTTGGATGGCTCTACAAATAGTTGCGACTCTGCTCTACTTCGTTCTCTAGAAAGTCAGATAACATTAATGTATGCGAATCAAATATAGAGAAAAAGTCTTAAAAATAACTAAAAGGGAAACCACGAAGAGAAAATTGCGAAAACATGTTCAAGCAACGGCATTAATATATATATATGCATATATATTTATGTAATATTGGTAACTGAAGTGGGCGCAAACAAACAGAAATAATAAGACGCAAGCAGGGGGAGAGAGAGCGGGTCGGCGAGGGGGGGGTAGGGAAGAAGACAAAACAGCAGAGGACGAAGCATATGCAAAAAATTTAAAATAATAACAACCCAAAGGAAAACAACATTTGCAGATATTTTGTCCTTGTTTGCGGCGGGTTTTCTATGGATGGAGTAGGAGCGAGAGAGAGAGCGAGAGCATGGGGAGTGGGGACTGCCGATTGGGGATGGGACGACGTTTTGGCCAAACGGACCGGTCAGGATATGTGCTGCTCCCAGCGCACACCATAAACACACTCACACATACAGACGAAGGACTATAGATCGAATGGAACGATACACATCGAGAGATCCCGAAACGCGCTGTTCGGACTTGGAAATGTGTGTGTGTTTGTGTGTGTGTGTGTGTGTGGAAGGGCGCAGGACATGTCTTAAAATTTTAAAAAGGACCACAGCAGCGACCAGAAAGGACCTTGGCAACTGCTTTGCATATGTGTGTGGGTGTGCGGGCGATTGTGTGTGTGTGTGTGTGTGTGTGTGTGTGTGTGTGTGTGTGTGTGTGTGTGTGTGTGTGTGTGTGTGTGTCAGCTTTTGGGTGTAGTTTTGACAACGAGCATTGGGCTAAAAAGTTTCTGCTTTGTATATACACATATGCAAGCTAAACATATAGATATTTATATATTTGTATATGTACTTGTATGTGTGTGTGTGAGGGTGTGTGTTTTGTGGTCCTTTTGGGTGGCAGAAGGTCCAGATGCTTGTTCAGTTGCCCGGTTCCGTTTCATTAGTTGGACTGTCGTTTCGCTTACCTTCAAGCTGTGGAGGCTTAAGGGGCAGAGGAGGTAGCTATACATATATATATATATATATATATATATACATATTTATACATATGCATATAGCATGTGTCTGTGTGTGTGTGTGTTTTGTGGCTCCGCCGAATGCCGAATTGGATTTATACGTGTATAATAAAAGTACTTGACGGGAGGGCCAAAACACTAAATGACTATAAAAAGCACTTTGAAGAGGGTCAAATGGAGATAAATTTGTGTGTGTGTTGGTGTGTGTGCGCGTGTGTGTGTGGTCACAAGGACTGGCGGGACGCTGTGTTAAGGATATTTGCTTGTGTCTAATGTGTTTTTATTTTCCAGCTCGTTTTCGTCTTACGTTTTACGATTTCGACGGTCACTTTTGTGGACGTGGCGAACGTTGTCGGGCTTCAAATGTCCTTCGTCCTTCGTAAAAGGGCTATTTGCATGCATGCATGTGTGGTTGTGCGCGTGTCCGTGTGTGTCTTGGGGGCTTTCGTTTCAAGGGGGTATTGTGTATTTTATGGCCACACACCCAGCATTTCTTTTTGCGCCTTTTGACATCGGTCTCTCGGTCGTTGGACCAAGCCGACAACTCGCCCCGTCATTTGAATAGTGCCCATCCATACGTTAGCGCAACCCAAATGCCCCGACCCCCACAATGCTAACTTTCCCAATTTCCCGTTCCAATATCAGATAGCATATAGTGCCTAGGTAGTTTAGCCTTAGGTAGTTTAGCCTTAAATGAGACTAACGAATGCTCTACCTTTTATTTTTATTGTTTTTATAGTTGAACTTTTGAACACTTTTGTTCTATTACAAGAAATATAAAATAAGTTGTAGATTTTCAGTCTTGAGTGGTGAAAAATACGTTAAAGACTTGAGCTAAGAATAACTAAAGAGAGGTATACGTATAAGTTGAAAGAGGTCTCAGGTGATCTCCTTGAACCAACCAAATGTTAGCCAAGGGCAGGTTAGGGCAGAAAGACTTAGTTTCCATGAGATACTCATAGGTGAAGCTCAAGTGTAACGCAGCTGTAGAAGATATAGAAAATACATTTTATTGTCAACTGTATCAACTGATCTGTGTTTGGGCTAAGCAAGTTTTGCGCTCAGTTTCATAAATCACAAAACCTTTTAAGGGGTCGAACCAAGGTCTTAGCACACATTCCAGTAGTATGAAAGGTACATACATATATGTGCCCTTAGTTGAAAGTAATACGATACTTTTTAGGGTTGAGCTGTAGCTGGACGTTTGCATCCATTTCTAATTGCAAACTGTCAATTACTTTTGAGCAGGAGAGACAGAGCTAGAAAGCGAGTGTGTCGCAGAGTTATGGCCCAAGGAGTTGGCCTTTTGGCAGCTCCCGGTGGAATATGAATGACGTACGAACGCGGGAACATCGCGCAAGTATGGCCAATTGGCCCATCTGGCAAATGGACAGCGGCCCAAATTTGCAATTTTTATGGCTTATAAAAAAGCAATAAGAACAACCACATTTACAAGATGACGAGTGCTAGCCTGCGTCGCTGTAACCCGATACCCGATAGATGCGCCTTTCGCTTTGGCCCCCGGTCCTAGCCCTGTGCAAGGTCACGTTCAAGTTTTCACGCATAAAACATGATTAATTTTTGTTCGCATTTTTGTGCACTTTCAGCGCAGTTGTTGCCTTTTGAAAGCATAAGTAAGGCAAAATAGAGGTACAAAATATACAAAAAACATCAATCATTTGGCAGATTTTCCTCGAGGGGTTTTCCCCGTGAAAAGCTAAAACATGCAACCTAATTGGGGTGCCTGGCATTTGGCCTGACCGCACATATCGTCCAAGTCGCAGGACATTTGACCATTAGGTGAGGTCCTTCCTTGCAAAACGGGTTTGTCGACCACGTCTTGGGGTTGCTTCAAGACAAAAATCTCTGATCAAACTGGACAGCGGACAACAGTTTGTCCAGCTTCTGTCCTTTGGCATTTGGCTTGATCACCTTTTGATGGCCATCTTGAGACACGCGTCACAACACGACAGCAAAGTTCAAATTGATTAGATAGTTGATTAATTACGAATGCATTTGCTCTGGTCACACATAGAAGGTCAAGAGATATGACAAATTTTGATATCCCAATTATTTTCGTATTCAAATGGTTTTTTATTATATATGCTGAACCCATTGAAGTAAAGATTTGAGGCTCTTTTGATGTAAAAGGCAGAGTGAGGTGTGGCAGACATGATCAAGTATATATATTACTAATCAGGTTGACGAGCTAAGTCGATATGACTATGTCCGTCTGCTCCTCTGTTCGTCCTTAAAGTTGACGACTTTAAAGGTTAATTATATATTCTTATATACATTTTGCAATGCACTTATTTATTTACATTTGCTTACCCATAATTTTATTAATATTTACACTTGTAGAGTAGAATCATAGCGATTCATCTGTAAATCTTGAAGAAGAATTGAAACACTAACTTCGACAGTTCAATTCAATTTAACAATTAATGTATACATATTATATATATATATATGTATATTTTTTGGATATAAATAAATATATATATATTTATATAAATTTAATTTACCCGACTCCTTCGCGGCTCTTCCAATATATCGCGTTCAAGTCAACTGCTCGTTAGGCAAAGGAATCTGAGCAACTGACGATTTTTTCAATAGCCAAGCTGATCGGGGATAGACGCTACAGTAGCGTCCAAAATATTAATCTATTAGGGACTGAAAAAGGTCATATGTTGGCACCTCCCCGATCTGATTGGAATCACAAGCTGGCCAATCGGGAGTTAATGCTGTCGTAGCTAGGGGTAGTTGGTGATCTCAGCTATGAACAACCCCTGCTAAACTAATAGTTCTTCTCTTTCGTGCCGAGTATGAGGGAGATGGAGTGTAAAGAAGAGAGCGGAAAGGTAAAAGGTAGGTAGAGAAAAATAGTATAACAGTTAGAAATTCTCCGAATTGGAGATTAGATGAAATCGACCTAGCTATAGAATTCTATAATGATAAGATGCATACTCGAAACTACTTGATCGAAATGATCATATATGTCATTTCATATATGTGTAATTTCAAATATTTCTATCATTTATTTATATGATTTATAAGTATATTTTAATAAAATCGTAGAAATGTGATTTCCATTTCGAAATATTCAATTTTATTTTTTAAGGCACAAAGAATTTCACTAAAATGTCAGGTAAGGCAGTTATTCGTCGCTGCTGCTTCATATGTGTGCTTATAAATAAGGCAACACATTTATTTTTAAAAGACGAATCCCACAAACAATTTCATAGTCTACTTCTTGGGGACGAGGCCTGGGTAATTCCCAAATGTGTTGCCGGAATGTTGATCATAAGCAAATTATTTGCCTGACGAATGTGGAATGTGTGTAGTTGTGGCAGCAGTCAATGGCAGGAGGCAGAAGGCAGGCCGAAAGTGGAAGATGGCTTTAGAAGTTGGGGGAACGTTGGGCCTAGGCCAGTGTTTGGGTGGGTCTGTCAAGTCGACTTGTCTAGACCTAAAAACAATGAATGTCGAATATCTGTTTGTGATTTGTTTGAAATACTTTTCAAAGGTATACACCCACGCACACACATACACCCACACACAGGGACAGAGAAAGAGGCACATTTAAATATCTTTCGAGTGGTCTCAAATTAATTTACACCCAATACACATACACACACGCTCGCATATGTGTGTGTTTTTGTCTGCTCACACGTGAGCTTGGCATCGGGTGACAACGACGAGGACTATGTGAGGGACAACGCACAGGGAGAGGGGCTACAATTAGAAGCCAAAAAACCGAAGCCAAGTCGCCAACGAGCACAAAAGGCCCCCAGCGTCGGCTTCTGTGCACAGTTTTATATAGCCAGCGTGTGTGCGTGTGTGTACATGTGTGTAGCCAGTAGTTGTGTGTGTGTTTTTTACGACATGGCTGCAGCTCCACATGGCTGACTCGCAATGCTCTCAATTCCCCACTGAAGTCTGCCCATGCCCCAGTTTAACTCCCAGTTCCGTGCTCCGTTCACCGTTCCCCTCTCCCCGCTTCCCGCTCTCCATAGCCCCTTTCCCCGTTTCTCTTCATGTTTACGTTCTGGTTCTTGTTCTCACGTTCGCGTCGAGAACAAAAGGTTAAATTCGCTTTCAAATGGTCAGAATTATTTAATGCGATGGGTTTTAGGTGGCTGGCTACAGCTCTACAGCTCTGACTATGGCGGACAGGCAGGCGCACTGCGTCCGACATTACGAGAGTGGGCGTGGGTTTATATGTATATATATGTGCTTGTGTGTGTGTGCGAGACGGTGTATGTGTGTGTGAAAAGGGTTATTGCTAGCGGCAAGCAAACACCACCGGCTGCGAGCTGCGTGGACATCGGACATCGGGCAGACGGCCGTCGACGGCCTTTGGCTGCCAGTCGACCATCCACAGCCGTAAATCCACCCGCCGCCATTGCGATGCGCATCCATTGCCATTGCCTCTCTCTCAGCGTATGGCTGTGTGCGTGTGAGTGTGTATTCAATGGTTGCCGCAACGGCTGTCCACTGCTTTGCATTAGCATTAGCTTCAAGTTGTCCAGCTTTGAAAGTTTCTTACTCACAATTAGCAAGAACATGGGGGAGTGCTACGCAAATTAAGAATTTACGAAATATTAGAGTATTTTATCCCGGAATATTTAATGCAGCAAATATTTCTTACAATCAATTATCATTAATGGCTATAGGTAGTTTGCTCTTAAGCCATCTAGAAAACTACAGAACAGGAGATCTGTACTGTAATACTCAGATATTGATATATCTATGTATCCAAAATAGCTACAGATATTGCATTAAATCAAACATTAGCATTAAAGTAAACAAAGTTTTATTAAAAATGTTCTTTTAAACAGCTTTTTATGGAGGCCTGCAATAAAAATATATGGGCTGGTTATTGATCAAATTTGATGAAGTAAATTTATTGAGCTCAGCAACCAGCGCCACGTTTCGCACTTTAATTTGAGAGCGACATTTCGTCTAATACAATTATAATTGTGAAGTGATTGCGGTTATTCGTGCTGCCTCTCTCTCTCGCTCTCTCTATCTTTCTCCTTTTCTCTATCTGTCCATTCCCTGGCTCTTTCTCTCGCTCTCTCTTTCACTCTCTCTATTTATCTTTCTCTTTCTCTTTTTCTCACTCTCTTCCTATATTTCGCTCTCTCTCTCTCTCTCTCTCTCTCTCTCTCTCTGTCTCTCACTCATTCCCTCATTATTGCTCTCCCTCTGTTTCTCTCTCTCTCTCTCTCTCTTTCTGTCTCTCTCTGTCTCTCACTCGTTCCCTCTTTCTTACTTTCTCTCTCTGTTTCTCTCTCTCCCTCTCCCTCTCCCTCTCTCTCTCTCTCTCTCTCTCTCTCTCTCTCTATGTATCTCTCTATAACTTTTTCTCTCTCTTTCTCTTATTTTCTCTCTCTATTTTTCTCTTTCTCTCTGAATAATTGAGTAAAGTAACCTTTTTAAGCAATATATCATAGAAAATTATATGTTATCATCGTTACCAGTCGAGTCGAGCCGACCAATAATCTAAGCAATATTAGCCAAGTAAGAGTTATCTAGTCGCCCATCTGGAAGATACCGTGAGTTTCATATAAAGCTGCCATTACACTCATTACATTCATTCACGAATAAATGTTATGTTCGTCTTCCTATCCATTCGTCCGTTTACGTCTTTTCGACTGTCCGCTAATGAAGCTAAAAAATTTTGTATATTTATTCGTGACCACAATCGTCTAAAAAGTGTTATGATTTTTCCGTTAGCCCTACTAGACGCGTGCCAAATCGGGAATGACTATATCAGAAACGCTATATACTAGAGACTTGAACATTGAACATGTGTTACAGTCTTGCTCGTCAGTGTACATATACATACACTCGTGTTGCCAACTTAAGATAAAAATATATAGTGGATATATCTATGCGCATTAGGGGAGTGCCAAATCGGATAAAACTGTATTTATTGACACATTAGTGTCTGTTGAGCTCCTCTAAAGATTGATTATTGAAATGTAAATCATTTAACATGACAAAATTAACGATAAAATTTTTGTTGACCATCTCGGTAGTCTCACAAAAAATAATATATATATGTATATATGTATTATTATATATAAATATATATATATGCATATATATGTTCGTAAGTAACCATATCTTTCGCACTTTTGGAGCTGGCAATGCTATGACCGTAAATGAGTATTATGCACTTTGTAACATTCGTGTCAGATTATTATTCGTATATATACATATATATATTTACTTAGTACTCAAAACCTCAACACAAAATATGCATAATTTTAAGGCATCTAAGAAATATAAATTTATAGAATACGAGATGATCGTGCAGAAAGATATGGTTAGATCAAAGCTGAGCTTGCTAATAAATATACCTTATTGCGTGATCTGTCAGTTACATAATATTTAGCATTTACTAGTTTACCCCCAGAGGGTCAAAAGTAACTAAAAGCCACGATTCAGTTCACTCAACTATTCCTAGGTATATCAAGGAAACTCTATGACGAAAATGCACTTATGAATGACTATTTATCTTAAGTCTTATTAGATACTCATTCGATTTTTGAGAAAAGATAAATAAAGTCGTAGATTGTCTATAGTCCTGGGCAAGAGGATTATATAATCAACAAAGTGAACAAGTTTCCGGATCAAAAATCTATAATTCCAGTCAGACTTTCGAAATCGAAAATATAAATACTTTCTTGGATAAGTACTTGCATTAATGTTTCTGTTTTAATATTTTTAAAGATCCTTTTCTTAAAATTGTTAAGCCAAGTTTATTGATCAGCTGCCTCACAGGTTGTCTTCCTCTCGTTCTCTCGCGTTCTTCTTCTGGATTGATAAGCATTTGTTAGAAGGGTTTTGTTAGAGAGGCCTAGTGTTTCAATATATTGTAATTAAACTAAGTAGTGTGATAAAAGTGTTCTTTGAAGTTTTGCAAGGACCTTTCGTACATGCTCTAACGTATACAAATATTCAATTTCAAATTTCAAATGTACATAAGTCCCAATTATATATGTATTTATGTGTGTGTCTGTGTGTGTGTGTGTGACGCTTTGAGGGTTGATTGCTAAACTTTATAATGAGAGCAAGGAACACACGCGTGCCTCAAAATATTTACACACAATGGACCGAGGAAAGGCCCGGGCGAGAGGACAGGCACTGGCCGTTGGTCGTTCGGTCAGCAACTGCGTTGCCCTTTGGTAATTTGTTATGAATGTGTGCGTGTGCGTGTGTGAGTATGTGTGTGTGTCTGTGTCGGTTTTCAACCCTTGACAAAGCTGTCCGTGGAAATGGTAACGGGAGACGCAGCCATTGCATCTGGTCGAACAACTAGAGTTTGGGAACTGTAAAATGTAGCTAGAGCCTTATAAAGCGCTGCACGTTCGCAGCAGAAGGCAACAACAACAGCTCGAACTGAAAATAGAAACAGAAATAGAAATAGGCATAGGAGCTGCGAGCCAGTTGGATGGGACAGGCACGCACGGGAAGAAGAGATTAAAGGTTAGCACTCGCGACCTTGTCGGGGCCCCGGCAATCGCTGAGGCACTGAGGCACTGGCTCGACGGCGTGGCAGCTTGGCAGCTTGGCAGCTTGGCAAAGCAGCTTGTGGCATGTACGTGCTCGTTGTTGTTGCTGTAAGCCGGACAGCCGAACAGCCACACAGCTAGCCAGCCAGGCAACCCATTAAAGCGAATCGTAAATCAAATGAGTTGCATAAATGCCTACAAAATGTTTTCAATGTTTTCGAATTTTGCGGCCTACGCCAAATATCCGCAAGTAGGCAATAAACATTTGTACACCCAGTTTTAGCCAGAGGGAGAGGACCTGTAGGTCGCGAGGGCTGCTGCTGCTGATGCTGATGGGACTTAAAAGTTCCTGTTGATATTTTGATTTGCCTGATTATGAAAGCATTTGGCAGTTAGCAGCTTGTTTAAGCAATTGTCGAGCGTTGCACAACACTTGACTTGGTTTAGTATCAATCGGGGGCAATTGGAGCAAATCATGATGAATGACAATATCTTGCTTGAGCAGTCTTATTACACTATCATTTGCTGCTCGATGTTTTGCAACACTTAAATTTATTAAACGTTATACAACACTTGACTCAACTAACATTTCAATTGCTTAACTTAGCGACATTGGCCGATTGCAACAGCCCTTTGCAACTAATAGCTTGTCAATGAGGTTTCGTGAAGCCTGCAAATCATAACACTTTACAACACTGAACGCACTTAAAAATTTCAGTTTATAAGACCGAATTTTGTGGTATAAAAAATGGTTATAAAAATTGTATGGCAATTATCTTTTTGACTATGAAAGAAAATAGTTTTGTTGAAAATTCAAGTGTAACGCGACATTTTACAACACTGAATCTGCTGAAATCGAGCTTATTGTGATTTGACAAAATGAACAAACGAACCGTTGATCTATTCTAAATAAACAGCTGGGAGTTCTGGCAATAGCGCCGTGTGCTTCATTAATTTGCAGAATTTTACAACACTAACACAACATTATATAATATATATAATATTGTAAAATGCAATTTAAAATATCTTTAATTTGTATATATTTTATTAAGAAGTACTCTGAAATATATATAATGATATTTTACAACACTGTATGACTGTATGTACTAACAATATTTATGGCTAATACAAAAGCTGAAGTTAAGAATAGCTTGGCTTAAAGGGAAGCAGCACTATATTTTATAAAGATTACATTTTCAATTGATCGAATTGTTATTGCTTGAATACCAATTCAGATTGAATATTTAACAGAATGTTGTGGCATCGTTTTACAGTACTGCAGTCGATGCAACTGTTGTGTCTTCCTTAATTTTATTTTAGTATTTGTTTATTTTAATTCAAAATTCCCAATTCAGCATATAGTTAAATTTTCTTTTTTAATTCGCTTTCCCTTTCTCTCTCGCTCTTTCTCTCTTTCGCTGTTTGCCTTTGGTCGCGTGCGGGCTTTTTTGGGCCCTGACCGCGATGTGTAGGGCATCCCCTAAGGGGTTTGGGGGTTGGGGGTTGACTGTATTGGGCTGCTGCTAACCTAGTCAAATAAAACACTTTCTAAAATTTGACTTTGGGCAGAAACCGCATTCATTACTCTTAGCCGAAAGGATGTGTAACCCTTGCAGGAATTTACCGTTTTTAATCTCATTTCAAAAGTCCTTTCCAGGCGCCGCATACAAACACACACACGCACACGCACAGACACACATACACATGTGCATATGGTGTAAATATGAGTATTGGTCCATCCTGGCTAGTGTCAGATGGAAAAATAAGTTCTGGTCGACGGGGTTTTTGGGGTTCGCTGAATGGGGCTTGGGTCGAACTGGAGGATTGAAAATGATGGTCCGACAGATTTTGAAAATTGCCAGCCGCTCGTCCTGGACGACGAGATGGGACAGACAGCCGCCAGGCAGTCGCTGCAAGTGCCTTCAGGCTGACGATGCGAGTGGGTAGTGGAGTGTGGCGGGTGGCGGGTGGCGCATGGAAGCGGGAGAACGCAATGGCGTCTGCTGTCGAGCTGTCGAGGCGGAGCTTGGGGCTGGAGTCTGCAGTAGGACTCGAGGCGACCGCAGACCTGAGCCTTGAGCTGGGTAAATATTTGTGGTTTCCGAAAGGATACTTTTAGCTATGCGTAAATTCAAAAAGGCAAATTGGCAACTTTTGAGCAGCCCTTGGCCTGCCCCCTCTACCAATCGAAATGCGGCCCGGGCTCATTTGCTGGCCGCTGCGACCTCGAGTGTCTTGGATAGACGGGCGACCAGAGTATAGCAGCTGTTAAGTGTGTATGTGTGTGTGAAGATACATATCTGCAAGCGTTGCGGCAAACACAAACACAAACACACATATGAGGCGGCTGCGCCTGCGGCCCCATTGAACTGGGGCGTCTGCCAGCTGAGTCTGGGGTTAGGGCTAGAGCCTCGGCTGGGGCGTTGGTGATTTCATTAGGACGGTGACCAAATAGATTTATTAATCCTAAGGCTAATAAATAGTGTTGCGACATTCGCACACACACGTACACACACACACAGCGAACCACAGCTTCCCGCTGCCGAAACCGGTTGATGCGCGACCCCGCCTAGTCAAGGGTTGCGGCTGCTGCTGTTTATTTTCGGGCATTAAAGGGCAAATTTCGCCGTCAGTTTTGTCAGCATCACAGAGATCACACCCCCTTGATGCTGCCACTGGCGCCGCTCCTGTCCATTGGTCAGTTCTTACCCTCTGCAAATGAGGCTGCGAACGAGCCAATTAACCTTTGTCGGGATCGCATCTGATCACCAATTTAGTTCTGTTTTTTTGGGATGCTGCACAGCAGCTTTAATAGAAAAAGAAACGGGTTTGTATTAACATTATTTTGAGAGTGTTTTTAATGGGAGGCAAGCCTAAATGCTTTAACCTCCGTATACCTTGTTGACCCGCTGACCTTTCGTGGCAGGCGGCAGCAAATTGTTGCACTTAGTTAGCAATTAGCGCGACGCGGGAAATTTAATTAAAGCCAAGCCAAGTGCAGGGCGAGAATTCGGCAATTGTTTGCTCAACAACTAAGCCAATCTTAAGCGAACGTGCAACAATGCTGCATGCCACATGCCACATGCCGTATGCCAGCCAACTCTTTGACGAGCTGTTAAAATGACAACATGTGCGCATTCATTACCTGACAACTAACTGAGCCTGCAAACAGCCAGGCAACAGCTAAAAAGGGGTTGGCGAGTGGGCGGAAGTGGGCGTGAGCGTGGGCTTGGAGCACGATGGACCGAATCGGACCTGGGCTGTGTCCGAGCAATGAGCACGCGTCGCATAAATTAGCGAAAATCGCAATTGAAATGGAATGCACTGCGATTTCAAATTTAATTAAAATACAAAAAAAAAAAATGAACATAAATAGACTAAGTTCTTTATATATGGATGTATATAAGAACGTATAAGCATATATAAATATATTCTTTATATATAGCTCAATTCTCAATGAAATGCCCAAAATAAATTGGCTATAAAAACGGGACTTGAAGATGTCATTTGATAGATCTATCACGTTATATGTATAGAATTTGTTATAAATATTTATATATATACATTTAATAATATTTTCAATTAATATCCGACCGATCTATCGATTTAATGAAATGCGAGTCGGACTCCGAAGTCTGATATATATACATTTTATAATATTGCGGTTGGGTATAAGGTATAAGGATTTTTTTAATAGCAGCTATGAGTTGGCATCACGACTTCATTTGATCATTTATTTAACAGTTAATAATTGCTTTTTATTGAGTTTAGCTGACATTTTATTGTAGATAGACTTACACTAGAGCAACGCTTGTGAATCTTTAAAATTGTTATCAAAATAATGTTTCTGTTCGTCAAAGATTGTTCAGAGAGATCCCAATATTGGTTGAAGTTCGCACTTGGATTGAGGATAAGCCACAAGTTTCTGTCGAATCACCATAATCTTCACAGAAAATTGATAGGCTATGTCTTTAAAAAATGATTGAGATTGTCCTTTAGGCACGCCACTCATGATAGTCACATGGACTTAAGCAGTTATGTCATAAAAGTTCCTGTTTAATAATTTTCGTTTATTGATATTAAAAATATATTTTTTTATTTTAATATAATTTAAAAATATATTTATTTATATTATTATAATTTAACAAAATATTTATTAATTTAATTATAATTTAAACTTTTAAAACTCTAAAAACAGTAAGCGAAAACCAAAAATATATTTTTTTTATTTTGTCATTGCTGTTTTTATTTGCAGTCTGTCTTATACTAAACAATAAACAAATTTGTTAACAACAATATTATGTAACCGGATGGCTTGGGCTCCAATGAGATCAATCCATATATTTACCTACTTTACATATTTATCTATTTCTGTGAGGTAGGTCCAGGACATGTAATCTTTTGAGTAGCCTGTGGTTGCTTGAGTCATCCAGAAGTCTTAGTGCTAGAGCATTGTCGTGGCTATGTAGTTTGTTCATGTATCTGTTTGCATATAGTTGTATTTCTTCTTTAACAAGGGACAGTTTAACCTCTTTGTGAATATTATGAGTCACATACCAGGGTGCACATGTAATCATTCTGAGAGTCTTGTTCTGGTATCGCTGTATAATTTCGATATTTGAATTACTAGCAGTACCCCATAGCTGCAATGCGTAGGTCCATACTGGCTTTAGTACGGACTTATATCGCCTTAATTTGTTTTCAAGACTAAGTTCAGAGCGTGGTCCTAACAGCCAATACATTTTCCTGCTTTTCACCTCGAGCAACCAAAAGTATAATATAATTTTTTGTTTGTTTCGGAGTTGGCTTAGTTTGTTATTTCTCTTGAAACAGAGTTAAGGTTAAGCTTTCGGATATACGGTAACCCAATTAGAAGAAATAGCGTTAGAGATAACGCCAGACTTTGCGCTTTCGATGCTTTAGAGTATCTGATCGTGAATTGATTTCTTCCAAAAATATGAGAGGGGCTTTATCCTTCTCTTTATATACTCATATCTATTGGAGCATTGTTAATATATGACTTTATATAGACAATGAAATATGTATATCTGAGAAATAGTTAGACTTAAAGCAATTTCTGATATGTCTCGCATCATAGCTCAAATAGGTACATAGAAAGATAGATACATATTGGTTTATACGACATGATATTCGGACTCTATCTAAACGGAGTGTTGGGTATGCCTTGGATGGCACAACAAACAGTACACAGCCAAAGCCAAAACCAGTATCCAGATGAAGATTTCATTGTTGTTGCGCTTTTAGGGGGCAATCGCTGCTCAAGCAGCTCAATGTGCGGGTCATTAAAGATGCCAGCGACAGAGACAGGAACTGGGAGTGGGACTGAGACTGGTGTTGGAGGGAGGGGGCCAGTCGCTGTTCCCCAATGCATTGCCCGGTTGCAATTGTGCAACAAAACGTGGCGAGCGTGGCGAGTGTGGCAGGGGGCAACAAAGCAAAAGTCCGTCTGGCACTTGGAAGCAGGAAGCGGGGTGCATGCAAAAGTACGCGGACTCCTTTAGGCAAGGTGGACAAATGGATTTTCCAAATAAACGAAAAGTGGGCGATGCTCGGCAAGCGTCGCATGGGCGGGGGTGGGGGCTAGAGGCTGTGGCAATGCCAAAGTCGAGTCACAATTGCATTCGTATTCGCATTTGTTTGAAAGAGTCGAAAGAACAACAAAAACTCAGCCAACACGCACACCCAACCACAATACACACGCATACACACTTCACGGGAGCGAGCGAGAGAGAGAGAGAGAGAGAGAGAGACACTATGTGGCAGCTAGAAGAAGAATGCACAAAAACCCACTGAAAAGTTAGAAAAGTCATTGAATGTCAGCCATGCAGCAAGCGCAGGCGGTGTGTGGCTGGCTGGTTGGGTGGTTGCGTGGGTGGCTGGATGGCGGCAGCCCCAGCTCAGTTGCGCCAGTTGTATACGTGTATATGCTTGCATCCTTGCAACGCCGTCGCACACACATTCGCCGGCTTAATGATTCTTTTATTCATTATTTTGTGCTCTTCTCCTTTTTTGTTATTTGAATATCCTGGCCCAACGGGGTATGCTATGGTTTAGCCAAAAGAGAAGGTATATAATTCGGTATAGTCAATTTACTTGTCAGCCTCTTTCCCTGTTCGATTCTAGGAAATCTTTCAACTAGGGAACATCCGAGTTACTTGAAAACTTAGGCATGGCTCTTATCAAATTTATAACAAATACGTTTGAAAATAAATTTTGAAAGTTATCTTATGGCATATATAGAATAACAAACGTATAACTTGGTCAAAAACTCGATCACAAAATTCTTCAAATCAGGTTTATCGATTAGCATTTAATAAATCATTAATAAAATGTTGATTTCTGAACAAATCACGGCAAAAGTTGCCTTTAAATTATGAAACATTGTTGACTCCATCGAGCTCAATAAGTAATCACAAAGACTTATATATTTACATTAGGTTAGGGTATCTCGTAGTCGGATGCTGGCGGCTGGAGTACATCAACTTGTTTATTATGTTTTTTTTTTCTCCATACGAACTTTGCATATATCGCATGTGCTTTGGACAGCGGCGCGCATTTAGCCAGAAACGTGGCGAGGGAGTTGGACTTGGGCCTGTGGGGTATGCGGAGGGAGGTGCGAGGTGGCAGGTAGCTCTGGCTACCGTGAAAGAAACGCTGCGAGGCCGCAGCGCCCGCTGGCTGTGGCGTCTCTGTGTGTGCGGGGGGAGTGGCATGGAGGGGCCTCGGGGGCTGTTATTAACGAGCCAGCGAACGCGCGAGCGAGCATACCATGTCCTGCCGTGTGTCCTAGCCCACCTGCCCCTTACCCAGTGCTCGGCCAGGCGACAGACCACTCGCAGGCTCTCTCTTTCTCTTTCTCTCTCTCTCTCTCTTTGTGTGTGTGTTGCTGCCTCTTCTCAGGCATTGCGAAGAGAGTACAATGTAAGGACAGTGCACTCCACACGCTATTTTCATACACACCCACACTCGCCCACACACACACACACACTTGAACATGGTCGCTGGGCAGACGAACAACAACACGAAATTTGTGCGCGCCAAAAAGGATGCATTGAAAGAAGGCGAGCCGACCGCTCTCTGTATCTGCGTCACTACAAAGCCCATTCCCTGAAAAGCTCCTCGCATCCCCACTGCAGTTGGCGCTCCGGCTCCGGCAAAGCCAAAGCGCCACAAAGGTTCATGGACAGCATGAGAGTCCTTAGCAGGGCACAAAAGAAAGGCTTAAGTTTCCATTTGGTCTCTAGAGCACGATATTCAGCGTTAGGACATGCACACACACACACACACACACACATGCGGCACACGTTCGTGTTGGCTGACTGAAGATGTAGCTGGAGCTAGAGCTGGAGCTGTAGCTCCGGTTTGGCTTGGTTCGGTTGGGTTTGGTTTTAGTTTCCTCGGGTTGCCTTGCGGTGGCATTGCCCACTGCATCCCTTCAGCTTATATACCCTGCATTCAAATATAAGCAAATAATGGGCGATATGTATGTCAGAGTTGTCCTTGTGAAGTCTGTTTCTACTATAATTACGTATTGATTGACTAAAGACTGCGAAACATATTCAAATTCACTTTTCCTTATGATTTTCCTCTTTAATGACGTCAGATTGTCGCTACAAATCATATTTTCTTCAGACTTAAAGTATTCACATAAGCTCTAAGGCAAATCAGAGTTCATAAAATTCTTGAATTAATGAGTATGTGGCAGCCGTGCATTACATGTTCACTCTTCTTCTAAGAGGGTGTTTTATAGTCGAGTATTTTGAGCATTTCATAGCTACTTACCAAAATCTTGTTAACGTCATAAATGTATATGATATATAGTAAGATCGATTTTGATTCAGAGATCTTTTACAGGGTATTCAGTTGCCTCTGAAACTCTCACTTTGTCCACTTTTTGCCTTTACAAATGTTTTGTGTGTCCTTGCTGGAAGCTGGCGCAGTCGGCGCGGAGCCGTAGACATTTGTTCTTTGACTTTCTTTGCTTTCCGGGTTGCCCAAACCCACGCACTCCACCCATACCACTCCATAAGCCCCCAACTGCCGCTCATGTGGCTGGGTGTGTGTGCAGAATTTGGTTCTTCCATGGCAATGGCCAAGACAAAATCCGATTCGAAGTTTGAATTCGTTTTTGGCCATTTTCTATTTGCTTTCCCAGCAAGTTTCTTTGCTTGGCCAGTTGGCGCGTCCCGTTGCTAGTGGCCAGCGCCTGTATCCCTTGGAGCCATCCTTGCCCCAACGTCCACACACACACTCGAACCGACTCGATTCGCACCGTGCACATTCTGGGAATTTGAGTTCTGTGCGTTCAGTAATCAACGCATTTTCCCTGGACGCTCGCCGCCATATTTGGTTAACTGGCTGTGGGGGTGGGGTAAAAGGGTTTAGGGTGTTGGGTGGTCGCTGTCCTTGTCACATTTGGTCCGCCATGCTGGCGATGCTTTCAATTAAAACATCACCCGGCTCTCGGTCTCTCGGGCCACCCGCCACTTTTCCAAATTATTCAAGTGGTCAGATGGTGTTGTTCATTATTTCCATAGTTGTTGTTGCTGTTGCTGTAATTGCTTACACACTTGCGATAGGGTTGAAACACACACACACACTCGGCTCATACTCACGCTTGAAACCCGCATTTGCTTCTGCTTCCAAAGTTGAGGCAGTTCACACGTATATGTGTGTGCCACACACACACACAAATATATATATGTATATATATATTCATTTACATAACTTTGGTCCTGGCCTGGCAATGGCTGTTACATCCGCTCACATTAACAGCATTGGCTCGGTCTCTGTCTATGTCTCGGCCTACGTCTGCGTCTCCTTCCTTGGCCCTGGCTCTGGCTCTGACTCTGACTCTGACTCCGGTTTCTCGTTCTGGCTGCGAGTGCTTCAATTCGAACATAATAAATTAATTTATCATCAGAAAAGAATCTCTGTAAGCAAGCAGTAAAAGTTTCACCCTTATGGCCACACACACACACACACACACACACTGGGTGTAGGCTACCCGTGATATACGAGTATCAGGCACACACACTTGAATTGTTCGCTCTGCACGAATTGTCTCGCATCCCAGATTTCTCCAAGACCAATCCTTTATTTGCTCACCGGGCTCCATAGCAGTCGTAGTCCTTCATTTTAGTTCTCAGCTTGGATACAAGGCACGTGCAATTAGCTCTTGCATCTATCTCTATTGGATGCTTGGCAAATGGATTTCTCTAGAAAACAGTTTTTAAATGACCTCATTACCTCTGCATGTAATTCACTTGATCTTTTGCGTTCAATTAGCTCAACGCTTTCCAGCACTCTCTCTTTTTGCAGTATTTACTCCTCTTTATCTCTTTTACTACTAAATATTGTTTGAGACCGATTAGCCCATCGCTTTTATAGTTCTATAAATAGAATAAAGTTCTAGACTTTCGACTACGCTTTTGTTCCCTTTGCCATTTTCCTCCCCTTCTTTATATAATTTATAGACCAATCTATATTCCATATAATAATTGTGCATTAAATTTTTAAATGTTAATCCTACTTTTTTCAAGATTTGTATTTGCAATAACATTTTGGCCATATACTGAAGCCTAAAGAATTTATTAATTTCATGTTTGCAAAAATTGTGCAAATTGTTGTAAAGCTATAGAAATTCAAATTTAAATTCAAATTAAGCCTTGGAATCAATTTAAAACTATTTTCCTCAAGCACTTTAGACATAAGTTAAAAATTCTTATTGATATCATCATATTTGCTGTTTATCCTGATAATCAATTAGCACTTTTCCATTTTATGTTTGCTTTCTAAACTTTTTTCAGCTATATATTAATTTATATTCACTTGGATTAAATTTTGTATTCAATTTGATAGAAATTTTGAAGTGTGCAAAGTCAAGTCTCTTAGGATTGTCTCCTATAAATCGAAAGAATATGTCCAAAGTTTAATAAATTTGTGAAATAGATAAAAGAAAAATAAAAACAATTTGGTGCAACTCGAACCTGCCTGAGGCGAGCGAACATGTTCGACGCACATGTTCGAGCCGGCCACAAGTCATTTACAACCTCGGCCAGGGGGTTGGCAATGCTAGACCGGGCAGCGACGTCGACAGCGCTGCCAGCGCAGGCAGCGGCTTCGGCTACAGTTTGGGCTTTGGCTTGGGCTGGCCCACACATGCGCCAGCCACATGTGTGCTCCGAGCGTGTCGCAGTCGTTGGATTCCAATGCCAATTCCAATTGAAGTTTCCGCCCCGCCAATTGGGCCGGCCAGTTATGTTGGATTGGTCACTGCTGGTCGAGTTTAGTGTGCTATTTGGGGCACGGCGGGTTGGCGGGGCTGTAAAAATGGGGTCCGGCTACGGGTGTTTACATGGCCAACGGCCAATGGGGGCCCATTGGGCAGCACAGCAAGCAGTAAGAAGCACATGTTTGGACACGCGCTCTCTCGCTCGCTCACAGACGCCGGCAGAGCAGACGACATGTGTGAGCTGACTGGCATGCATGCATGTGTGTATGTGTGTGTGCTTGTGTCTGGCATGGCTGTGTGCGAGCAATTTGCATTTCATGCGTTTAACTGGCGACATCTGGCGGATTTTTGTGCGCGCTGCAAAGTATGCAAAGATTTTTTTACACGATCGTTTTTCGCTGCACACTGTTGCCTAGCTTTGTGCGTTGCTATAAAGTTTATGGCACGAGATCGAAAATGAAAAATGCATTCTTTTCTTTTACATTTTTTTTTTAATTTGTATGTATTTTTTATATTTGTATTTTGTAACACAGACAACTATTTTAATTATTAATTTACGCTTTGTATTTATTATTGTTTATGTTCAAAAAATTACACACACTTGAAAAATATTTGGTTTTTGTTTTCGAAATTTTACTTATAAATTTTTTATTTGCACATTTCGCTTGCTTGCAACAGTTTTTATTTGATTTTTGTTTTTGTTTTTCTTTTTATTTCTGCTGCGATTTAAGTATTTCTTTTGTGCATTGTTTTGTTTTTGTTTTTGTTTTATTTTAGTATAAAGTTTTTTTTTATAGCTACAATTAAATTTTCTAATCTTTTATGATAGTTTTTAGCTTGCTTGCTGGGCTTTCAATTTTGGGTTTCTTTTGTTTCCAATTTCGATTTCAAATTCAGAAACTTTTGTGTTTGTTGCTGTTAAAAAACGAAGAAAAAAATGTTGAAATAAAGAAAATGTTTTTCTTGTTGAGTTGAAAATAAAACATAAGTGTTGTATGATTTGTATAATATTTGCATTTTTATTCAATTTTTCTTGATTCTCTATATGAACTATATATATAGGTATATAGATAATGTATATGTCTTGTCTTGTCTTGTCTTGTCTGAAACACAATTCACTTGAAGAATTTCACAAAAACAAAAAATTAAAAGATTCTCTTCTCGCTTGCTCTTTCACTCGCTCCCTCTCTCTCTCTCTCTCTGGCTCTTTCAACTCTAATAAATTATGCACGATAAACTTCATAGTAGAAAAATTGCTCGTATTATTGCCGCAGGGGTGGGGGCTGAGAGGGGTGTTTATTTTAGGGGTTGTGTGCGGCAACAGTAGAAGCAATTTTTGCTTTAAAAATTTTTTTACTTTCTCTTTCTTTTCTTTTTTTTTTTTTTGGTAATTGAAAACCAAAGCAAAACAAAAAACAAAGAAAGCAGAAAAACTAAAAAACAAAAAGAAAAACTAAGTTAAAACTAATTTCATTCTTTTTCGATTTGAATTTTTCGCTCGCCAAATAAATTTGTACTAAAAACAATTATTAAATATTAATCAAAATGTGAGTTGTTTTTATATATATTTAAAAGTGTTTTGTTTTTTCAATCAAATAACGAAAATCAACAGCAAAAACATGTATGCAAAAAAAATTGGTTCATTTCTCGTATTATTTGTTACCCTCTCTTTCTTTCTCTCTCTTTCTTCCAGGGAAGAGAACAAATACATACGTTAAGTTCCTCAGTCTTCTAAATCTAGTTGTTTGTTGTTGTTTTTGTTTTTTTTTTTGTTTTGTTTTCTTTCTATAACTGTTAATTGCTTTTCGCTTGAAGTTTTACGTACAAATTTCATTAATTTTTCACTTGTTTTCTGTCCTTTTCTAATGCTCAACTGCTGCTAAATTTTTTGCTTTTGCCTTTTCACGAATTGTTGTGTCTTCTTCCTCGATTCTTAAGCTAATTGTTTACAAAAAAAAATTGTGTTTACATTTATAGATTTATTTATGTATGTAAAAAATTTGATTACTTTCCATTTTTTTTGTTTTTTCTTTTCTTTTTTTAATTACAATTAATAATAGAATTATTTTCTATGCAAAAAATGTCTCGAAATTATATAAAAAAAAGGTATATATACATATATATATATATATACATATATGTATATAAATATATATATATATATATATATGTATATGCATATGTTCATATATCGTTATATAATAATAATTATAGTTAATAAGAATTCTTTTATACAAGTGTTGCTCTTTAGTGCCTAGATATCTAGATTTACTAAAATGTACATCGATGTTTAACAAATACGCGATCTTAAAACACACACAAAAAAAGAGTTATATATATATATACGTTTACTATATAGTATATAGTAATTATGTATTTTGTCGTGTCTTTTTTTTTGGATTTACTTTTAGTGGTTTTTTTTCAGTAGTAGTATTTTTTTAGTTTTTTTGTTGTTAGTTTTGCTTTTATACAAATTTTTGTTTTTGTTTTGCTTACTTAATTGCTATAAATACACTGGAAAATGTGTCAGACGCAGTTGTCCTGCCGCATTCATATATTCTTAATTTGTTATATATATTTAAATATACATATGTTTCGCATAAATTATGTATTTTAAAAATATTTTAAAAAAATTGAAAAAAAAATTGTGAAAATTAATTGTAAACAAATATATTTATATATATACACATATATAGATATATATATATATATACACATATATATTTCTTATAGGTGTATGTAGTATAGTACTTCTTTAGCAGAGACACATATAAAACGTAATAAAAAAAAAATTGTTGAAAAAAAAATTGAGTTTTTTTGTTTAAAATTATATTACATAACGGTTATTGCTTTGGTATTAAATGCCTCTGGTCGTGTTGTCAGTCGCCTTCAAGGAGCAGCCGAATGCTTGCATGTGGCAACAACAACTGCTGGCGCAATCTTTTAGAAAGTTGCAGTCAAGGGGGGCAAGGGTTGGGGCCGTGGCTGGGGCTGTATCATAACCGTACGACAACTGTGCTTCACTATATGTACAAGGGGCGGAGGCGGGGCAAGGGGCAAGGGGCGAGTTACGAGGTGCAGCATCTTTAGAAGATGCGCGACATGAGGCGGCTGCGGCTGCTGGCCAACTGTGCTGGATGATGGTGATGGTGCTGCTGCTGCTGCTGTTGGAGGTGGTGGTGATGTTGCAACTGCTGCTGCTGCTGACCAGGTGGCAGCAGCGCATGTGGATGCGGCTGTAGCACATGTGCAGCCAGCGGGCCGTGCAGCGTGGGCGGCGGGTGGGTGCTGCTGTTGCTGCTGCTGCTCCAGCTGCTAAAAAGTCATGCCTCCTCCTTCAGCGAGATGGGGTGCGCCGGCAGGCTGGAAGAAGCGTTCGAGTCATTGTCGCCGCTCACGCTGCCCGCCAGCGACAAGTTGTGTCCAAATTGTGGAGGAAAGCCCACTGCCACGCCCATGGGACAGGGCGACGACTGCGTGGGTAACTGTTGCTGTTGTTGCTGCTGCTGCTGCTGTTGTTGCTGCTGCTGCTGCTGTTGTTGTGCCTGGGCAGCTGCCTGCAACTGCTGAGCGGCGGCAGCTGCTTGGGCAGCAGCCACAGCATTGGCCGCATTGGCAGCAGCGGCTGCCGCCTTGCCCTGGTTGACGACGCACTTGCGCATATGCTTCTCGAGGGTGGAGGGCACGCTGAAGGGCATGTCGCAGAAGCGACAGCGATAGACGTCCTTGCCGGTGCGGCCGTGCGTCTTCATGTGGCGGGTGAGCTTGGAGCTCTGGGCGCAGGCGTAGGAGCATAGCTCGCACTTGTACGGCTTCTCGCCAGTGTGACTGCGCCTATGCACGGTCAGGTTGGAACAGTTCTTGAACACCTTGCCGCAGAACTCGCAGGTGTCGTTCCTTTGGCGCGACTCCTTCTTCAGCAGCGGTCCCTGCAGCAGCGAGTTGGCGCCACCCAAGCCGAGTGGCTTCAGCTTCAAGTTCTCGAAGAGCGCCTCATTGCGATGCAGCGCCGACATGCCCCACCAGTCGCCGCCGTCCATTTTCATGCGTTTGGACAGCTCGAAGGGATTGGGAAACGGATTGAAGAGCGGCACCTGGGCGGGTCCGTCCTGCGGCTGAGGCTGGAACATGTTGCAGTTCTTGGCGAACTCGTCGCGCAATCGCAGCGCTGCAACTGGCAGACCGTTCAGCTTATCGCCAGCCGCGCCTGCTGCATTCGAGGCGCCACCGGCTACGGAAGAGCCGCGATTGTTGTTGTCGACGGCAGCGGCAGCAGCAGCAGCTGCGGCCACAGCAGCCGCCTCCTTGCGGCCAGACTCCTGCAGCGCCTGCTTGTAGGCCTCCGAGTATTGAGCTATGTTGGACAGGCCGAATTTGTCCATTAACTCGCCCACCAACGAAGTGGCGCCGGAGCTGGTTGTCTTCGGGCTCTGGCTCTTGCCGTCGATGCGATTGTTGACGCTGAGATCCTCGGCTTCGTAGTCAACATCCTCGCAATCGTCTAGCTCATCCTCATCATCTTCTTCAGCGTCAGCGTCGACATCCTCATCGTTGAGCTCCTCGTCGGAGTCCTCTGGGTTCGGATCGTCATCGTTGTCCGCCTCATTCGTCTCCAAGGAGTCAGCATTGCTGCCGCCGTCATGGCCATCCTGATTGTTGTCGCCGCCATTGCTGCTGCTGCCGTCTTGGCCCTCGGCGGGGCTGCGATGAACGCGCATGTGCTTCATCAGCTTCTGGATGTGAGAGCACTCGAAGTCGCAGGCAGTGCACTTGTACGGCTTCTCACCGGTGTGCGTCCGTTGGTGGATGATCAGATTGTTCTCGAAGCGGAACTTCTTGTCGCAGTAGCCGCACGCAAAGCAGCTCGCCTCCAGCTCAGCCTCGCTGCGCTCGCCCTCTAGCGGCTTGCTTGGCGGCGTGCTGGCCGTGCTCCGTGGCGTGCCCGGCAGCTGTGCAAGTTGTCCGCCACCGTTCTCGGCGCTCTTCTCGGGCGGCGTCAGGGAGTGGGGACGCGGTGTCGCTGTCAGCTGCACAGAGCTGGCTGCGGAGCTGGGCGAGGGGCTCGCAAAGCGCGGCGATTGCTTCTGTCTAGGACTCGGCGAGCTCGAGTTAACAATGTTGCCAGCTCCAGGGCTTGTTGTGCCCGCAAGCTGACGCAATCGCTGCGAGTAAAAATCCATCTGCTGCGGTTCCAATTGCAAGGCGGCGGCGGCGGCGGCAGCGCCCGCTGGACTCACAGCGGCAGCTATCGGCTGCTGTTGCTGCTGCTGTTGAAGTTGCTGTTGCTGCTGCTGCTGCTGTTGCTGTTGCTGCTGCTGCTGTTGCTGCTGAGAGCTGAGCGAAGGTGGCGGCAGCGCAGCGGGCGGCACTGAGCCGCGTTGACTGCTGTTGCTCGAGGGCGGCCTCTGCTCTACGCCGCTAGGAACATTAACAGCAACACCTGGCAACGGTTGCTGCTGCTGCTGCTGCTGCTGGGTGGTGGCATTGAACTGAGCTTGGGCGGCAGCGGCGGCGGCAGCCAGATTGAAGCCGTGATGTCGGAACTGCTCGCTGACCAGCTGCTCCATGCGATAGTGATCGGCGGGCGTGGGGCGGCCAAAGAGGGGCGCCACGCTAGGAACTACATTGCCCTGGGCCAGCGCCGGGGGCAGAGGCATACGGAGCAGTTGGAACGGATTCGCGTGCATCGCCTCTGGCGGAGCCAGAAGCGGATGATGACGCATGCCCGCTGCCATGGCCGTGGCCATGTTCTGTTGCTGTTGCTGCTGTTGCTGTTGCTGCTGCTGTTGCTGCTGTTGCTGTTGTTGCTGCTGTTGTTGCTGCTGCTGTTGCTGCTGTTGTTGTACGCGCTGCTGCAACAGTTGCTGCGTGGGTGAATTGCCGCTGCTCGCATTGCTGCTGCTGCTCGTGTTGGCTGAGCCAACAGCACCAACAATTGCTGTTGCGCTGCTGTTGCTGCTGCTGCGTTTTGCCGCTGGCGATGCTGACGCCGACTGTGACGCCGACTGCGACTGCGACTGCGAGGCAACGGCCTGCGCCATCAGCGCGTGCAAGGGCAGCGGCATACCAACAGCTGCTGCTGCTGCTGCCGCCGCTGCTGCTGCCGATGAGGGACTGAGGCTGCGATTGGGACTTAGGCTGGCGTTCGCAGCCGCCGATGCGGCTGCATTGAGGGCGGCGGGCGTGGCCACAGTCAGGCCTGCCTCCACGTAGATCTTGACGCCGTGCGAGTGCTGCACGTGCTGGATGAGGCGCCAGGCGGAGGTGTAGCGGGTCTTGCATCTCGAACACGTATAGTTGCTGGGCTCTGCAAAGCGATAGAGAGCGAGAGAGAGGGGGAGAGAAAGAGAAAGAGAATGTAGTTTAGTTATGTTGTCTGTCAAATATGTGAATTGGCAGGAAATGAGGCTGCCAGCAATTTGCCTTATTAATTATTAATAAATGCCAGCAGAGAGCGAGAGTGGGCGGGGCAGGGCGGATGCGTTGCAGATATTTGCTGCTGCAAAGTTTCGGCGGCGAATTTATTTATTTATTGATTTTGTGTGCAACACGCACACACACACACACACACACATACACAGATAGGGAGACGCGTGTTGCTGGCGTGCTTAGCATACAAATGGGCGCGCACGGCAGCAACATCAGCAGCAGCAACAGCTGCAGGTGCTGTCCCTTACAACAGGATATTGCCACACATACACACACAGCCACACACCCACACACACCTACACATGTCATGTATCGTAATAGTTTTTCTTTTTTTTATGTGATTTGCCGTGCGGTTTGTCGCGACGTTTGTTAATTTGCCACGGAAACCGAAAACTGGAAACCGTAAAATGCCACTGAAAATCAGAAACCACCAAAACCACCCGAAAGGAGCCACATGTCCTGCGGCGGAAATTACAAGCGAACACACACACATTTGGCCATAACTATCGACGAGGGTTCAATTGGGGGAGCTGGAGGACAACGCAACAGATGCGATTTTTAAAATGAAAAATGTGAAAATGTGAAAATTTGCTACGGCCAGAATATAAAAAATAAACCGAAGACAGCAAAAATAATAATAATAATAAAGAGATGCTATGAAAGCCACAGTGAAGCCAGCCAAAAGGCAAGAAAACGACTTGCGAATACACTAGAAGCTGGACGAGACTGGACATGGCTGAGGACTGAGATCTTTAAAGAAGCTTAAAGACAAAGTGAAATGCTTGATCTGCGAGGCGCACAAAAGCAGGCAAACATGTGTGGGAGAGAGAGAAAGAGAGCGAGACAGAGAGAGAGGGGGAGAGGTCTGAACTAATTAGAAGAGTTCTGTTGTGAAATGAATACTTCAAAGAATTATTCATCAGTTCGATACAGCTCAGAAATGAAGCTCAAATCCATCTCTAGCTATGTCTATTACACAGCAGCAGAGTTCAAGCTAGGCTAGACGTCTTGGTTGCCGTGTCAGGGTTAGGGTATTAGCACGTAGAAGCCATGGGCACAGGCGCGCCACCACAGGGCTAATCGATGGAAGCTGCTGCACAGGTCAACACATGTCACCGCAGACGCTGGCCATGCGGGCAACAAGGTGTTAATGCGCCGCTATTAGAAGCCAACTACCCCTGGGGCAAGAAGAAGCAGCAGAAACTGTCGAAAACTGAGCAACGCACTTTGCATTTAAATGACGCTTTAAAAAATATTGAAAATGAAAATGGAAATGAAAATGAAAAGGAAAATGAGCGAGGAGCTGGAGGAAAACGCATGTCGTGCACGAGTCCACAAAGGTTGAGCAGGAGCTACACACACACACACACAGACACACACACTCATACACACTGAGAGAGATGAGGTAACTACACTTTTGCTTTTTCTTTTGTTTAGTTTTTCGTTGTTTTTTTATTTTATGACGTTCCGCGCGGCTGCAGCTTCTCGTTTTTTAACTTCCTGTCAAAGGTGAGAGCGTGCTGAACATGATTTGGCCACGACCCCGGCGCAAGGACAATGCCGATCAACGGGTTAAGCAGAAGCAGCGAAGGGGGAGGGGGATCTCTTGTGCCCAAATCCTGGCCTGATGCGGGCCGCAGGAAATGCAAATGAATCTGACAGATACATATAATTCGTTCTCAAATAAAGGGTTGCTCTTTAGGGGTTAGGGGTTGCACAGGGGCTTAGCACGTCGCTGCCAACTGCTGCTGCTGTTGTCGTTCGGGATCAGGATCATTATCATTTGGGCACATCATGATTGTCATAAAAAACGAGGCAAAAGTTGTCGAAAAACGTGCGGCATTTGCCAACTGCTCCTACTTTTTGATAGGCATATTTAGACGCGCGTTGCGCACGCGCCAAGCGCGCATCCTTTATGCCCTGGCAGACACAACTGCTGCCTGCCTGTCTGCCTAGCTAAGTGTCTGTCTGTCGGTCTGTCTGTCTGCCGGTCTGTCAGTTGTTTGCCCTGCGCCAGGCACGCTCTGATTTTGGCAGCTCGTTGAGCTGAGGCTGCTCGCCCGCTGGCATTGTCCTGCGGGAGTTGGGACACCAGCTTCAGCTCCAGCTCCAGTTTCTGCTTCTGCTACCGCCTCAGCCGCCTGCTCAAGTGACCCGAGTGACTGCATTCAAAGCAGCTCAGACGGAAGCGAGCAAAACAAAGCAAGACCAAGAGTCGTCTCGTCTAGAGCCAGGAAATGGCAAATTGACCGCCTGCTGCAAAGTGGAGCCAGGAAGTGCGCCAGGACAACGCCACGTATGAGCAATGCCAGCTAAGGAAAAGACGAGAGGTCAGCGGGTGGGCAGCAGCAGCCACACACTCACACACACACACACAGAAATGCACACACAAAAAAAAGGGTTGCACAGTAATGGGATAATTGTTGCAGCTTTTTGCCGCATGTTGCCAACGCAGCCGTCGAGTGTCCTGCGGGTTCCTGCGGCGATTTGCATGGCTCGACCTCTGCTTAAGCCTTTCGCTGTATATCCTTTTCTTTTCTTCCTTTCTCTTTTGGTTGTTGTTTGTGGCACAAAGCAAGGCGCGCGCGTAATCCTTTTTGTGGGTGGACGTGAAATTGCATGAGCCGAGCGCATTAGCCATTGATTTCGATATTGAGATGGTAAGCAGGTGGCACGACGCCGAGGCAGAGAGGCGTGCCACTCTTATTTTATATACATATATATATTTAAAAAGGGGGCGACACTAATGCCTGGCTTAGTGCCAGCATGAGTCAATAATTGAATGCGAGTGCGGTGAATGTAAAAAACGGACTACTGACTGAATGGCTGGATAGAGGAGGCCAGCGGAAGCGGGGGCGAGGGAAAGTGGCTGAGGATGTGTATTGATAAAATGGGTTCAAGCACTGTTGTCCTTTTGGCTGACCTGCGACCTGTGAGCCGCAACCCCAACCCCCACAAAAAAAATTCACTCAACCCACTCTCGGCTGATGGTTTTTCATTGTTGCTGCGGTCGCGACACGCTGTGCATTTGAAACTTTGCCAGCAAATTGATAATTAACATGACACACACACACACATATACACACACATGCGCTGACAGGCAAACAGCGTAAAAAGCGTGTAAAAAATTTTCGTGACATTCGCGCGCTGCGCCACAAATATTTTCATTTTCCCCACATTTTGTTGACAGTTTTTCACAGCGAGCTCTCTCTCTCTCTCTCTCTATGTGTGTGTGTGTGTCTGTACTGTAGCTATGGCAGCAGTCGCTTCATATTTATAATTACCAAATGGACAACAATTGGATGCGAGGACAGCAACAGCAGTGGCAACAGCAACTCTTGAATGCGAGAAAAAAGCAAAGCAAGAAAAAAGTCAAACAATGCGTAATTAACGTGACAGCCACAGATACAAATGTATCTGCTAGTGTGCATCCGTATCTGTATCTGTATCTGTATCTGTATCTGTATCCGTATCTGTATCTGCGGCAACTGCGTTGATGTGCTGACAGTTTTGCATTGTCAGGAGTCAAACAACTTTGTTGTCGCTGACTTTTGCCGCTGTTGTTGCTGGTGTTGCCCGTGTCAAAAGCGCAAAGTTCAAGGGTTAATTTGCGACAATGTATGTGTGTAGACACATACGCGGTTCAAATGCGCACGACACGCATCAAGTGTCAAGTTGTGATTGCTTAGGCAAGTTAATCTATAAAAAACTCACTTAGACAGCTAAAACTAGCATGTGAGTGTATTCACGAGTGTACTCACAAGTGCATTCGTGAGTGTGCTTTAATTTCAACGAATGCTGGTCAGCAAATGTATAATTAATAAACAAATTATAGTCGTTGATTGTTTGAGTGTACTCATGAGTGTACTCACTAGTATTCACTAGTGAATTCAATATAAAATGAGCAAGCATAAGGCTGCAGACAAATTGAACTGACCATTCGATTTTATTCATGTGTGTATTCATGAGTATGAATGAGTATTCATGAGTGTATTCATAAGCATAGAATATAAAACGAGATGACCACTGAGGTCCATATACATACATGGAAACAACATTTAATTTTTATTCATGAGTATGGCATAGGCATTCATGAGTGTATTCATTCATGAACCTGGTAAACATTCAAATATACAAAAGCTTAATTGAATTCATTAGCATTGACATTTATGACATGAGTATTAATGAGTATTCATTACCCGAGTACGCATCGAGATGTAGCTGAATACCTTTTTAGTCACGAGAGTAATTCATGAATTCACACTTGCTGTGCACTCATTCATTGATTCATTCAATCACTCACTCAATCAACTCGCTCGTCGAAGTCGAACTCGAACGACGCCTGTCGATTGCCGTCGCGTGGCCTGTCGCGTCTCACCTTTGACCCCTGCAAGCCGCTCGACACGTGGCGCGTTGCGTTGGTCAAGTCACCAACAAGCTGACCGCCTCAATGGTCAACGCTTGTCCCGATTTCTGACCGACTCGACCTCCGACCCCTTGCCCTGCCTTAACCCCTTCAGCTATTTCTTGGCATTCGCCTTTGTGCGTGTGTCAAATCCAGTTCGCATTCGCATTCGCATTCGCATTCGCTTTCTCAGTCCTATTCACATCCACATTCGCATTCGCACTCGAGTGTCCTGTGTGCTTTGTCCACTCAAGTGGTTTTTTATCCTCTCCCTCTACCCTCCCTCTCTCCGACTCTCTCTCGCACATTCCTTTGCCTCTTTAAATTACCCTCGAGGGCAGCTCGACTTCTGTGGTTGCTGACAGCTTCTGCTACAGCTTCTGCTTTCTGCTGCTTTGTTCAGTGTCCTGTTGGGCTTATCCCTTCCCTCTCTGCCTCCACTGCCTCTCTCATTCCCTTAGTCCTGGTTATTGTTTTTATTGCTGTCTTTTGGCGTTGGGCTTTGGCTTTTCATCAGCTTCGTCGTTCGCAGCATTTGCATTGAAAAATGTCAAAGTCAAAGGGCAGCAGCAGCCGCGTGACAATCGAAGCTGCCCCTCGCTCTCACTCTCACTCTCTCTCCCTCCCTCTCTCTCTCTCTCTCTCTCTCTCTCTCTCTGTTCGCCTGTTGTCCGAGTGTCCTTTTTGGTCCTGCTGCACTTCAGCTTTATCAGCCGTTTTGCGCTTTGATGTCGCCCACGTTCCCATTTTTTTTGCTGCATGTCCTTCGACATTCTCTCAGCTGCTTTTTTCTATTTTTTCAGTGTCGCAGGACAAAGCGTTTTACAGCGCAATTGGTCAGAAAGGTCCTGTGAGATGGGTGAGCGGGGGCAGGGCAGGGTCGTGGGCGAAGGGGGGTTTGTTATGTTAATGCAGCTGCAGCTTATCGCGCGCTCAGCAGCCCCGCGGCCCGATCAGCAAGGATTTATGGACAGCCGTGAGTGCAAATCCTTTGACACACGCACACACACACAGACACACACGCACTTCAAACACATTTTTTAGTGCACATTTTTGCCGCCTCGTTTGATCTACATTTTTATTTGTTTTATTTTAGCGCTGGTCACTAAAGCGAAGTTGGGGGCAGGGTCGAGGGGCTGGGGGCTGGGAGCTGCTGGCTTTTAATTTTGATTACGCAAATATGCGCATATAACAAACATGCCACAATCTGTGGGCCCACTGCTCACCTGTGTGCACCGTGTTGGCCTCGGCATCGACGAGCTCCATTTTGGGTCGCTTAGCCAGTGGCTGTTGGCACTCGTCGCCCGCTGGCAGCACTTGTGATTGCTCCAGCTCATGCTGCCGCTCCTGGTCCTGCTGCTGCTGTGCCTCGTCGTGCTGCTGTTCTTCTTGTGGAAGTTCATCGTCGGCGAGTGGCTCTTGCTTGACCTTTGGCTTGTCGTCGAGCTGCGCGCAATCCTCAATCGCTGCGCGTCCAATGTGAACGTCCTGCTCGCCGGACCGTGGACTATGCGGTTCCAGAGGCAGTGTTTCGCTGTCTGCCTTGGGCGTTGTATTGTCGTTCTCTGCCAAGGGTATTGAAATGTTAGTTGACGAACTGTCAGCTGCCAGCTTAGCAAATACTTACCGTCCACCAGGCGTTTGGGTGTGCTGCTTGCCCCATCGGCCAGCAGATCCGCTGGACTGGGCGGTGGTGTGTGAATGCGTGAGCCGCTCGCTGCGCTGCTCGCAACAGCAGCAGCCGCAGCCGCCGCCGCAGCGGCAGCAGCTGTGGCCGCAGCAGCGGCAGCGGTTGCGGTGGGTGGTGCAACACCAACCGGAGCCGATTTGCGACCTGTGATTGGCGCCGATATCGATGGACGGCGATTGACCAGGCTCAGTGGACGGCCCTCGTCGGCATCGCGATCCATGCTGGGCGCCTGTGTGGTGCACTGGCCATAGTTCTCCTTGTTGCACTGCAACACCTTGTGCTGTATGAAGCGGACAATGTCCGACAGCGCGAAGGTCTTCTGGCATGCGCCGCACGTGAGGATGTCCTGCGCGGCGACCGCATCGTTCTCTGTCGAGTCGGAATCTGCAATGGGCGAGCAAATTTGTGTTTGGGTTTAGTCAAGGCTATTGAATTGTGGTGTGGTGTGGTGCGGTGTGATGCTACGATGCCCCACCCTGCACCACCCGCTGCTAGCTGTCAGCTGTGTGACACTTTTGCACTTGCAGATCATAAATTTGCGCAACATTTCTCGCTTTTATGGCCATCGACTGTTGGCCATCAATTCTGGCTTAATGCGCCGCCAAGTTAACCATATGAGCTGCGCTGGGTGGCTTGCTCATTGTCTAATTTACTTCTGCTGCTGCTGCTTTTATGGCAGCAATTCCCGTCCGATTGCCATGAATAATTGTGTCGCAGCGAAGGCTCTCATTAAAGGCCACCGAAAAAGTCGAAATATTGTGCTGAGCCATTGGCTGAGCACTTAGAAAAATCAATATCGATAAAGGTATAAATCGATTTACAGCAGCTTATCGATAAGTTTTGCGTTCAGCTAATCAGAGTTTCTATGCATTAAACAAAGCAAACAGCAATTGGCAAATGGCAATTGGCATTTGGCTTGGCATTCACACACACACGCACTCGCACACACACACACACGCACACTAAGTTGGATGTGTCACAATTGATTTGCAACAACAATTTACGCCTGGCAATTTGGTTGGGTTTTTACGCCGCCAAAGTAGCTGGCAGCACCCATGACCAAATGGCAGCTATGACAGCCCTGCCCAAACGCCTCCTCCTCCTCCCCCTCCTGCTGCTAGTCGCAACTGCCGCTACTCACTTATTTACATATGGACACAGCTCTGGGCGCTGATAAGAGGGCGTGCTACTAGCAGTTGCGGCAGCAGGGGCTGGGGCGGGTCGCTTGTTGGTTAGTATTACGCGAATCGATTCGCTTGCACTTTAATTTATGTATTTGCGCGCGCCCAAATAAAGCGACAAATGGTAAGTTCACCCCAGCAGAAACCACACTCAATCGAATGTAATCTAAGCCCACACCTCCCCCCGCTCAGCACTATTTGCATGTGTGTGCGAGTGTGTGTAGATATATGAGAACATAAATTCCAGTAAAATGCCGAAAAATTTGTGAGGCGCCTGCAATTAATTCGAGTCGCAATGAACTCGCAAAAATTGCTGCCAATTGTTTGTGCCACAGACCAAGTCGTAGAAGAAGAAGAAGAAGCAGAAGCAGGAGAGACCATAGCAGTGGCATAGCCGTCGACAGGGGCAGCCTGCCCCGGGGCTAGGCAACTTTTGGTAATTTATCGATGAATTTTGATTGACCAAGAAACAAGAACTTCACGCCCCAACTAAGCACAGCAACACACATAGAAAGGGCCTCGGAAACAGCTAGAAGCAGAGGCAGAGTGGCAACAGAAGCAGCAGCAAATTAGCCGCCAGGCACATATGGCCAACAAGGGCCAGGCAAAAAACTTGATTGAAATCGACAAAGTTTTCCTCACTTTGTTTGATGCGTGTTCATTGGTCAATCAGAACCCGAAACGGAATTGACCTAATTCGAATGCCGATCAAGCTGAGGCCTCATGACAATATAATCTATAAGAAATGTGCGTTTCTTTTGTTTAACAAAATTGTTTTATTTATATTTAATCTTTATTATTTAACAAAATGTTTACTTTAAAGACTTTTTCCATTTCCTTTCTTCTCTTTCCGCTTAAGCCTCACAGTTGACTGCGCCCTTAAGCTAATTGCTCATCTTTTATCACGCACAGACACTACTCACGCACTGGATTAGGGTCTAGCCTTCTCCCACCTCAATGCCAACTCCGCCCGCTGCTCGAGCTGCCTTGACTTTGTCAATTAGCTGTCGCAACATTCATACCAAAAAAAGCAAAAACAAGAAAAATATTTATTGACGCGCTGTCGTTTGCCACTTGTCAAGTTTGCTGCTGCTGCTTTTGTTGTTGTTGTTTGGGCAGTTTGAACAATTTGCGGTTGCCCACACACACACACACACACTCATGCACACACACATTGGCTAATGCGCCCCGAGGCGTTGTTCAACTTTTCTTCTCTTCTATTTTTTTTGGCCACGTCCTTTGTCCGTTCTTTTATGCTGCGTGTGTCCACCCCCGCCTGCTGCCGCCCGCTCGTTTGCTATTTTTTATCAATTGATTGTCCTGCGACGGGGTGACAACAAGGTCCTCACACACACACACATGGTTTTATTTAGCTCATATTATTATTACATGTTTATATACATATTTCTTTTTTTGGGAAATTTTTTTGATTGCTTGGGCGGACCGTGGCCCGCTGCCCGCTGCCCGCTGCCCGTTGCCCGCTGCCCATTGCTGACTTCACTTTTGGTTTCTGTTTCAATAATAACAACAATAAAAAACATAAAAAAAGAATATGTTTTCGCTTCCCCTCGTTGGCCTATTGACATTCGCTTTTTTATACCCATTTTTGTTGCCTTTGCTGTTGGGTATTTTATTTATTGATTGGCGATCATTGGCGTGAAATCGACGCAGGACGCAATTAGCCGCCTGTCTGACTCCATGAATTAAACATGTGTTGTTGTTGCTGTCAGTTGCTGTTGTTGTTGGTAGTTGTTAGCTGCTGTTGCCGCTGCTGCCGTGCGATTGGCCAGTGGACAGCTAGCGGGCAGGTAAAACTGACTTGTTACCTGCTCTGATGTTGTAGGCGTTGCCTCGCGCTCGTTTCAGACTGGGAGAGAGTGTTTGAGTTTCTGTGTGTGTGTGTGTCGGCCAGGGTTAACAGGGTAGGGGGCGTAACTATTTGCCTAAGCGATTAGATTAGATGCGTGTGTGTAGAGAGATTAACGCGCGCGTCTGGCAAAAACTAGGTAAATATAAATAATATACAAAACTTATTGACAGCTCCAAAAAGTCTGCTGCAATATTATGAGCGAGCGGGGCAGGGGAGAGGGTTGCAACAGCAGCAGTCAGCAGGCAGCAGGCAGCGACAGCAGCTGCTGGCCAAAAAGGTGTATCGAAAGGGTGTTCAAAGTGCCAGCAACTGTCAAATGTCAGACAGACGCTGACAGTCGCCTGACAAGTGTCAACAGAAGGTAGCTCTAACTCTTGGTCTCTCTCTCTATGTGTGTATTTGAGATAGAGAGAGTGAGAGTGAGCTCACGTGTATTTGGCGAATATTTCATAAAGTCAGCTCATAAATTGAATTATCTGCACAAAAGGGCAAAAAGGACACGACCTAAAAAGGGTTCGCCACACGCTCACACACACAAAAGCGCAGCCAACAACAGCAATTTAAGCAGCCAGAACGAATACGCTCAAGACCCACTCCACCAGTCCACCAACCCCCACCCCCGCGCCGCTGCAGCCCCTCACTTGACCAGCTGCGCTGACAGCCAAAAACTGTTTCGAAAATCTCTTGAATTTTTCGCAAAAATGTCTGTGATGTCATCGCATATGTGTAATTAATTCAGCTGCGCCTCCAGCCCTCTACACACACACACACACACACACACAGAGAAACAATAAATAAATTGAAGTGCGTCGATTTGTAAACCGCGCAGCTTAAGATTTATTTACGAGCTGCTGGCAAAGGAAAAAACTATCCTGCCGCTATTAATATGCGCCTAAGTGTGTGTGCGTGTGTGTGTGTTTGCCAAGTAGCACAATTAAGAATTAACATATTAATAGGACTTTTGCGCAAATTATCAGACAGGCACAAATATGAAGCTCGAGCAGGACTCAACTACAGATACACAGTCAGAGATACAGATACATCTGCGGCATCTCTGTCTCTCTCGCTCTCTGTGTGTGTCTGCTCGCTTCGTATTTTTGTTATTTATAACATTTTCATGTTATTGACTGCACGCTGCGGCAACTGCCCCAGCAACCCAACCCCACAAAGCCAACCACCTCCCATATGCGGCCTCCATCTCCAGCTTCCAGCGTCTCCTGCTACTGTTGCTCGCCCCGCTGCTGTTGTAGGCGTGGCACAGGCAGAAAACAATACGTTGATTGTGCTAATTTATGCCCCCATCCACATACACACACACACATACATGTGGAGCAAAGGACGCGCTTTATGGCCAAAAAGGTTATGGGCCAGTCGAGGCTGGCTGCGCGTCGCCGTGGTTGGGCGTTTCGCCGGTTAGTTGGAAACCAGGCTGGTCATAAAAACCAGGCGAGCGCCACACGGACGACTGTTTTTAGGTGCCCACGCACACACACACACACCTACACTAGCAGGCGCGGACCAAATGAAAAATGGCGACTGAAAAATAGCGGAAAATTGTTACGTGAAAGAAAGAAGAAGAAAAAACAGCCAACCAAATGTGAGGCAACTGCAGCGGCTTTGATGTGCGCCCAGCGGAAGGTCAGCGCAAATGCTGCAACACATGAATACACACACACACACACACATACATATATATATATATTTATATATAAGAGCTCGTTGCTCTATACCCGCGCGCAGCTTAAAGCTCTTTAAAGATATTTTGCCAGGCAAAGCAAGCAAAAATCTAATTCAATTGAGTTAGATTTATAAGGAAGGGAAGTCTTAAGGAGAACTAATTAGAGAATGTCCGTCCGACGTCTCGACAAAGCAAATAAATGAAAATTCATTTTTGTCTCAATTTTCAGTATTATTCGGAAAGCTATTCCTAGACTAAAGTCATTTAATAAATACAGTTATTTGTTAGAAAATGTTATATATATTTCATGAATATTTATTAACTTTGCTTAGCTCTGCTGCAGTTGTTCCTAGGAATCCCACTCAGCTGAAGCCTATTTGCAGTTAGCTTTAAGTTTTAATCTATTTCTTACAAAGAAAATGTTTCTAGAATATGTTTAAATATAAATTAAAATAATAATTAAAAACTCTTTTACCCCCCACTCTAATGTGTTCACTTGAAATATTGTTTTGAAGTTTTCTTTAATTTATGAAATGCTGGGAGAAGTGTAAGAAGCAGAGCTTATTATGACATCAAGTGCTCCATTTGTCGAGTCGTTGTCTATAGACAAATAAATTATGTACTAAAAAACAACTTGCTGATGTTGTTGTTGTTGCTGCTGCCGTTGTTGTTGTTGAAGAGAAATGCTGTGTAAATATTTAAAAATGCTGAGCCACATTTTGTTTGTTGTCGTCTTATTGTATTGTATTTTGTTTTTATTATTATTAATGTTGTTGTTGCTGCTGCTGCTGTAGTTGTCGTTGTTGTTGCTGGGTTTTGGCCAACGGGGCTGCTTTTTGAGCTCATTTAAAAAGTTAACGAACAAAAAACAAAAAAAAAACTGACAACGAAAAAAAGGTTAAACAAATTCGAAATTTTTCGTTGCTATTGCGATAACACACACACACACGCACACACCTTTGTGGGGGCGCATGTGTGTGTGTCTGTCCACTACACTCGCACACACAGCTTGACAGTGACAAAGCGACGTCAGGCAGCTGAAAACTCTAGCGGGGGCAAGCGGAATGCCTTAATTTGTTTAAACAAATTACGTGGATAACCAACAGGCAGGCAGCAGGCGGCAGGCAGCGGCTAAAGGTGTTTCTTTCAGTTCTTTTTTTGGAGCAGCTGAAACTACAACAAACACACATGCAATTGCCTATCCCCCTGTGCCTGTGTGTGCGTCTGTGTGGGTGTCTTATCAGTTAGCTGGCGGCCAGCTACGCGTCGCCGTTGCCATTGCCATTGCCCGTTGCTGTTGGCGTTGCCAGCGCCTTCATCGCAAAGTGTTTTAGCATACAAATTTGGTTTTATTTGCTTGCGTTGTTGTTACCGTGTGGTGCCCGCTCCTCTGCTCTCCACCTGGAGCGGCGCTGCTGCTGCTTCTGCTGCTGGTGGCCAGGTGCCCCTGGCATAGTCCAAGGGCAGCGAGGGAGCTTCGACACACTAGCTTGCATGCGAGGGTGGCGCAGTGGTTAGCCAAAAGCCAAACGCTGAATGCTGATAACACCCGCATGTGCTGCCCGACTTCATGCCCATTCCCCCTACACATCCCCATCCCCCACATAACCCCATGGCACTGTGTGTGCGTCTGTGTGTGTGTGAGTATCTGGACAAACAAACAGTCCGCCAGGTTGAGGTTGAGTGAATGAGCCATATGCAAATATAGGCGGCCTGGAAGCGAGCATTAAATGTGGTCACATATTCAAGCACACACTCACACTCACACTCACACACACACACTGACACTGTGTGTATTTATATATCGTACTCTATATGCCTCGCAACAACAACAATGAACTGAGCCAAAAGCTGGACACACACAACATACGAGGACTGTTGGACTATATATATACACAAATATATATATCTTATATATATATAAGGTGGGGTAACGTTCATCGGGGGCATATATACTATAGCGAGCTGTACAGATAAGTAGAAAGGAAATGAGCACAACGGCGCGTAACTCAAGCGATATGTATTTCAGTTATATTTCAAAAAGGCAGGCATAAGCACTAAGTTATCGATAATTATATCGATAAAGCAAACTTTTCTTTTACTTCAAGCAAAGGACTAATGACAATATTAAAAATGTATTTCGACAATTAATTGTTAAATACGTCAACATGCAGAGAGCCACTTAATAGAGTTCATAACTGTGTGTTATCGAATTATCGATAAATGAAGAAAAAGGGCAATGCCTGTGGGTTGGCATTACAGTTGAATGTTATGCTATCGATAGCTTCTTCGATAACAGCAGCTGTACAAGTGCCAATTGCCCACGTTGACAACGACTGCAAATGCTATCAAGGCTTGCGAAGGCGACAGGGCGGGAGCTTGGGAAGGCGTGGCAGTGCCATCTGAAGGTTTCAGCCAACAACAACAGCCACAGCGGCCAAGTCCAAAAGACCTGGCCCGCTGTTTGCCTAGTGGCATGAAGCGTCGCTATTGTAAGTGATAAGAGGCTGTTGATGTTGCTGTTGTTGCACGCTTGCGACATTGTTGTAATGTGGAAGTTTTACTTTTAATTTTTCCAGGTCGCTAAAATATTTGTATTTGTATTTGTGTTTGCATTTTGTGGTGAGACGCGCGGCGCGCAGTTTGCTTTATATTCACCCGAAAAGTCAACGACAACAACAACGGACATGCCATATGTAAATAGGCGCGATCTATATAAGCATGTCTATATATACATATACATATATATATATATAGTATGGGCATTGTAGATAGGTTGGGTCTATGCCATATAAGACCTGGGTACACATAAATATATCTCAGATTGTGTGGGTGCGGGCGTTCTTGTTGTTGTTGCTGTGCTGCTCGCTAGCAGGCGCTTATCAAAAGTAAAAAACAAAAACGTGGAAAGAAGAAGGCAGCTTGGCATACACACGCAGGCACACACAATTTCTACTTTACTGTCGCTGTGTCTCCCATGTGGAGGACGGCGAATGATTAAAGAGACAACAAGAAGAGCCGAACAACCGGAAAGGTGAAGAATTCTTGGAAATGCTGCAAACTATCTTGAAAGATCGTCTATCTCAGCGCGACTTATTACGCGCAACATTGCGTTTTGATAAGCAAACACACCACGCCCCACACGCCCCCACGACTCCACTCCCCACACGCCTACTCAATACGCTCCACTCCGAAATTATTTTGGTACACTTACGGCTCAGCGAACGGAATCCATGATCCTCACTGATCGACAGCATTTTGTTGTACATTTTGTAGGCAGTTTGTTTTTATTTGTTTTTGTTTTAATTTAATAGAAAATTCACTTTGTCATTTAAAAAAAATAATATTTTTTTTCAGTGTTTCAGTTTTTGGCACATCACAAAAATATTCTTATATACGGATATATATATATATTGATATTGTTGCTATCAAGGCACCGCGTTGCACACACACACGATCGTAGGTAATCCAAGTGTCCTGCGCTGTGTGCGGAGCCAACAAAAAAAAAAAAGAACACGAATCTCTACTTTGGAACGCTTTGAATTCTCGCACGTGTAACGGTTAAGTTGATGTGTGAGTTGTTTTTTTGGTTTTGCTGAATGCGTTTTTACGTAGTTTTTCTCGTTTAGCCTAACAGGATCTTGAGCGCGTCCTCTGGTATGTACGGGCTGAGCGCGTGTGTTGTTGACCCCACAGAGGCTTCACGTGGACTGACAATCGAAAGTCTTCCTGTGACGGTCGTCGACGGTCCTGCCCCTGTCTCTCAGTCTCTGAGGCTGTGCGGTCGACGTCGACGTCAACTGCACTGTGACTGCGTGTGTGCGAGTGTGAGTGTGCGGACTGCGTTTGCCCTCGGTCCGTGTGCGGGACACACGAGAAAAACACAGAGGAAAAAAAACACAACAAACACAAAAAAAAAACGTGTGTGAACGCGCGCACACACACACACGGGGTAGTTGCTGCTTGCCTCTCGCTCGCACTACTCACACTCATGCGTGTGTGCTGCGAGTGGACGTCGACTAAGAAAAAGGGGGATGAAAACATCTTTGGACTCTGCGGCTCTGCTCCCTTGGCCAGCGCCAGCGCCAGCGCTAGCGGCAACTGCGCTGCTGCTGTCAACGTTCGCTGCCAGCGTCGCTGCCAACGTCACTCGCTTTGTTTGGCGCTCCTTTTGCTATGCTCTCCCCCACCTCCCCTTTGGCCTACCCATCGCCAATTGAGCTGTTACACAGCAACAACAACAGCAGGAAGATACAAGCGGCTAATGATAACTGAAGATCTGAAGGCAACAGGCTGACAAGCAGAGCGAGAGAGAGGGGGAGAGAGCGAGAAAGAGAGGGAGCGTGAGAATAGAAGCGGAGCGAATCAGTGGCAAATTCTAATATATTTTTATATTCAGATATTCAAGAATTTATTAAAAATATATCAAATGGAGTTTCTTCGTGTATGAACTAAAGTCTTCAGATCATTGCTATATCAATTCTAATTAGCCACGTCAAGTTGAAAGACTTTTCAATCATTTTTATTCTTCATGTATTGCAAATATAAATAAATATTGTCAGTAGTATAAAGTAAATATTTATATTAATTTTTAAATAACTTTAAAAATAATTATAATATTTCAGATTTTAGCTAAGCATAAGTTAAAGTCACAAAAAGGTATTAAATTATATTACTTGCACTATACACCTCTATCTATATATCAAAATCCACTATAGATCTGCATGAAAGTGTGAGTTATCTAGTTACTTTGGCAAGGCAAAAGTAAGCTGATCTTTCGTTATTACTGAGCTATTCTAGTTTTACTATTAGCACCCAAGATCCCATGTAGTATGGTACATGTTCCTCTCAGCATCTAATGCGCATATTTGACACAATCATAGCCCCATTCTCATGCTGTTCCACTTGGCTGGCAACATCTTTGATGTGGCTGAGAATCCTTGGATTGCGCATCCAACTGAGTTGAGTTTGTTGCCCTCTGCGCAGTGTTGAGGCATCTGCGCAGCTATCAACAAAGCGATAGAGAGAGAGAGAGAGAGAGAAGGAGAGAGAGAATTTGCGCTTGGTCCATATGGAAGCTGCGCAATAAGCGTGGCGGCCAGCCCCGAAATTCTTGATGCCCCGTTAGCCCCGACTGGATCTGGATCTAATAATAGACGATGCTCAGCTGAAAGAGCGAGCGGGATGCACAGCTAGCGGGCAGCGGATGCCATAATACTTTTCCATAGAATTTTCAGCCAACAGTTGTTGCTGCTGCTGCTGCTGCTGCTGCTATGTGTGTGTGTGTTGTTTTTTTTTACTATAGCTTAATCCTTTTCGGGGGGTAAGAAATGTTTTTTGTTTTCCTTTTTTTTGCGCGCGCATTTCTTGCAATCGCCTTGGCCCAGGAGACGGCTGCGCAGGCGCCGAGCTGAATGCTAGGGGTAGGCCACGGTCACGTCTTGCGTGAGCTGCGCAGCGTGTAAAAGGATGCTGCTAATGTCCTGCCAGGCAGCATACATAATAATAAAAAAGGAAAGAAGCAAAAAACGTGTCCCTGCTTTGTGCGCTTAATCAAATGCCATTCAATGCGAAATGGAAATGGGAAATGGAAAATATTGCCTCACTATCAGCGGGCAGGGGCTAGGGAGTAGGGGGTATGAGGTAGTGGAAGAGCCGCCTTGCAATTTTTTATGCAATTTGCTGATCGACGCCTGATTTCTTGAGTTTCGTTTTTCCTTTTCTTGAGCTGTTTTCCTTTAGTAGTTTTTTTGCAACCCCGAGGGTGCCTGCGTGTGGATCGACAGCTCCTTTTTTGCTACTGCTGCTGCTGCTGCCTTGCCAATTGCTTTGTGCCGTGTGTCCTGGCCAGGTAGGCGCAGGCTGGGCTCTCCACCCCTCAGATGTCAGATATGTGTGCGTATGCGTGTGTGTGTGTGTGTAACGGCATTTTTTTTCTATGCAAATTTTTTTATATTAATTTTTTATGCCCCGCGTGCGTGTCCTGCTTGCGTGTGTGTGTGTGTATGTGTCCTTGTTGTGTTGTTTTTTGCTCTGTGAGCTGCTTCTTATTGTTTTTTTGTTCGTCCTTCTTTTTTTGTGACTGTCAGTCGCTGGGTTCCTTGGGTGGTGGCCAAGATTTTCCCAAGATATGAAATATGCAGGGGAATGAGCCAGCGCAAACAGGGAAGGGAAGCAGGGCAGCCGTTGTCACATGTGAGGCAGACAAGGTTTTGCATTTGATTTAGGCAGGACGACCCAGAGCCAGGACCCTCGCCGGCTGTGCGCGACTTGTCCTTGCGCATTGATTACCGTCGCTTTTTTAATTCAATTCAACAATGATATAAAAAAAGAAGCTGCCGCTGCCTGGGTGCAAAGCCCGATAAAAAAACGAAGCGAAAGAAAGGACGACGCACCCTGAAAGAAGCTGTGTCCCGGGCCAAGCACCCAAGACGGGCAATTGTCGTCTCCGGTTCTTTGTGCCCTGTTTTCCCTATGCACATTATCATTTCTACTTTTTTCTCTTTATTTCCAGCAGTTTTCGTTTAAATGAGCAAATCTTCCCAAAAAAATGCATTCGTTTTTAACGGAAAATTTATGAGCACTCGCATCGGGTTAGCGAGAGGATGAGCCAACCAGCTCCTAACTCTTTTTTTTGTTTTTTTTTTTTTTGCATAATTTCAGTCTTGGTTTACCGTTGCGTGTTGTAGATAGAAATCCATAGAATTGCTGCGCATTTGAGCTAACCAAATAGATCTCAGGAACAACAGCCGTGAATTGGCAACTGAATAAAAATAGGGTAAAATAATCAAAAAAAAATAAAAGAAGAAACAATTTTTGAAATTTGAGAAGCGAGCAGAAAAAAACAGGTACAAAAAACTCAATGAAAATGTAACGGTTTCTTGTAGAGCTTGAAATATAAATGTAATAAAAAATATCTTAAGAAACTAAACAAAAAAATGTTTAGAGAAATGTTTCAAAATGGAGTTTTCTGAGATGGAAATTTGCATAATGAAACAGTGAATATTTGATTTAGACTATCTTAATTTATTGAGAGAAACTATAGCTCATGTTAAGTAAAGAGAGTGTGAGCTGCATTTAATTTCAATGGGCTCTGAGGTCTCGCTGTAGGGGTACGTAACCTGCTTGACCTGTGCAGGACTTAAGCAGAGAGAATTCGTTTAGCTGCTGTCATAATCGGGCGTATCAATCAGTTTTTCCCGTACACACTTTTTTTCTTCTTTTTATATAGGTTTTTCCTTTTGAAGTGCTTGTCGCTTTGCTAATTCCCAGCAACAATGAAGGAGAGACAGAGCGGGAGGGAGGGAGAGAGAGAGGAATAGACGTGTCATAACTGAGTCGCATGCATAATAAACAGCGGCGAGGGAGTCTCTGTCTCTCGAAAATCTCAAGTCCGAGTTCGAGCTCGAGCTCGAGGCCCATTCAGAGCTCGTCAAATGTGTTTTTGACAATTATTGTTGTAGGTGCTCCGTTTGCTTTATGTGCAGATCATCGTGCCGATCGTAAGAAGCAGGATGATCATCGTCATCATCATCATGATGTTGATGAAATGTTGTCATTGGACGTGGACACAGGTCGACCGACACCGGACAACAGCGGCGCACGTATGGGACCGAGGAACAAAACATAAAAAATGAAAAGAAAAAGAAAGCAAACTAAAGACGCAGACGAGGCTGACAATCAGATACAAAACACGCACCGATACAGATACAGCGATACGGATACAGCTACAAAGATATCTCGGATGGAGTTGGACGGAGACAAAGTGTCCAAAATAGCTGCACGTTGAGCAGCGTCCAGCGTATTGGACATGCCAAACGATCGCACACACCCGCACCCGCACACACACACACACACACACACTCACACATACAGTCAGAGTTTGGGTCTGTTTGCGTTGGTCTCTTGGGAGCGTCTCGGTTGCTGATGGGATCAAGACGCGACGCATTGACACGCAGATTGTGCAACTGGCCAGGCAGACTGGCAACAACGGCAACAAAGCCGCATGCTGCACATGTCCAACATACAACAGACAACGCCCGCTCCCCACTGCTCCCCTGTTTGCTCTATGACTGAGTCACAAAACTTTCTTCAATGTGCGCCGCAAGAACGAAAATGAAAATAGAAAAAATAAGCTGCCGAGAGCATGGGGGGGGGGCCAAATAGAAAGGGGTAGGGGAGTGGAAGGGGAAGGGGGTCACAACAATTACTCCAAGTGACACATCTTCATCTTCATCTGCATCTGCGGCGTGTGTGGACGTGCCACATGCGCCGCAGAATTGGTTAACCCAGTCGGGCAACGTCTTAAGACCTCTTTTCTTGCCTCCTTCGTCTACGTGGGCAGCATTTTCGATTAGCAATCGTTGAAGTCAGGTTCGGAACGCGTGGAATGGAACAGTTTCGCAATTAGGCATGCAAATTGAAGGAATGAAACACCATTTGTCTTGCTTTTGAGCTAGTTAACATATGCATTTTAAAATATGAAACATATGGAATGAAACATGTTCCATATACAAGACGGAAGGAATGAAATAATATTGTCTTGGTTTTCAACTAGGCGATATTCAAGTGCCTCATGCAGCGAAAGATGCGAAACCAATGTTACTTTGGAACACATGGAATGAAACAGTATTTTAATCAGGCTATTTAATGAGGTGAATAAAACAAGATTTGTCTTGCTTGAAGATTTATTAATCTTGAATTGGATATTAATCTTTGGAACACATGGAATGAAACACTTACAATTAGAGTTGAAACACAGTCAGCGCGTCCGAAGTCTGTTCAAATTCGCGTGTTGTAAATCTGTGCTTATCGCACTGCTGTCCCTTACCTGCCCTAATGGCCCAACAAATGAGCCAGGCCTTGCCTCTGGCTGCTGGCAACAATGATTTACACGCAATAAACGCAACAGGATAAAACCAGTGCCCGACCCTTTGTGGCCGCAACTTGTCGCTGACCAGCGGCCAGGACAACGGCGCTGACATTAAGGACATGCCGGCAAACAATGGCAACGCCCACAACAGTAGCTGCTGCACTCAAGCAGCGCTGAGGGTGAGCACCAGACACAGGGTGAGTGCAACTAGTCACAACACCTACACCGACACACACACTCACATATACGCACGCACACCTTTTGTTGTGATGCTGTACGCATTCGTAAATATAAACGGCCACAACAACTGATGACAATCGAATGCAGATCGAACAAGTGCCGCACAACAAGAGGCAGCTGCAGCTGTTGCAGCACAGCAATAGTGGGCGTGGCAGCTCTTGGTCAGGCCAAAGGCAGAAAAGGTTGAACGATTAAAACAGATTAAACAGATTAAAACAGTAATAGATTACAAATAAATCGATCGATAAGTCATAATCGAAAAATGTGAATTTATTATTAAACTATGTAAAGCTTCCCAGTTATCGATATATTTAAGGCATTGTGAGAACTTGACTGTCGGCGTAACCCTTTATGAATCTGATCGAGATCGAGAGTAACGAAAGACAGATCATTAATCAAAATTGTGTTTGCCAATTGTCGATTTATCGAAGTGCATCTGCGCAACGAATTTGAATTCGAGAATGCATTTCCCGAATAGTAACAGACCGAATGCATTATTATGTCATGCGATGCGGGCTGCCAAAAAGGGTTACACTGCGTTCTGTGAATTTAGCTAATTTCATTTTACAATTTAATTAGGTTTTGGATTTCCACATGTCCCGCATCTGTGTGGCAACCAGCAGAGGTGGAGTGGGGCAGCAGTTGGCCACGGGCTGCGCATGCGCCTTCGGATGGCTGCTGAAGCGAACGCTTATCAGCAGAGTTGTTTGGTTAATTGGGTCACAGCATAACCAAATTTGGAGTCCAAGGTGGTCCGATTGACAGATTGACGGATTGACTGACTGAGCGAATGACAGTCGCTCTGTTTGCTGATGCGTCAGCCACGCTTCCGGGCAACGTTTTGTATCGTTCTTTTGTGACTTAGTTTCACGTTTATATTTGGGGGCTTTTTCTTTTTATTTTAGCTTTTTTGTCAGGGCGTGTCGCCAGCTCATATTTCACGCTCGATTGGCTCGAACAGCTAACTCAAGTTTTGCCTATAAATTTGAAATTGTCATCAGCTTTTTGGGCGCATTAATTGCCGCATTGCCCACGTCCGCTCGTGCAACAGCGGCGCCCAGCTCTAGCTCCCAACTGCAACTGCAACTGCAGCTCGAAGAGGACAATGAGAGTTCGTGAGAACTTGATGCTTATCGCTGGCCAGCAGCAGCAGCAGCAGCAGCGGCAGCAAGCAGAACGTCTGGCACCATAGCGAGTGGGCAGTGGGGAGCGTCGCATCGTGTCCAACGTGGAAGCCAGACCAGACCTGGCCAACTGTGTACCAAAAGCCAAGCTGCATTGACATTTGCCAATTGATTCGCCTGATTAACATTCGAATACCACGCAGGGGCAACTCCAGCATCGATTCTGCGCTTGGTCATTTCGAACTGATTCTATGTATCAGTAGCAATTGATCTAACTTATTATGATATTATATATATAATATATATATACATATAAATTTATATATATAAAGCAAACTTAAGCCCTTTAGCATATGAAACACTTTTGAAACTAAACTTTCGATATTGTATCGATTTAATATTGTACTCAAGATTATTCCGTATCTATCATTAGCTTAGACACATTCATACGTAGTTTTGTGTGTGCTAAGCACAGCTGCTGCCATCACTCACTCGCCCATACACAGAGCTCTTTCAGTTATGTCTTTGTTAGACACCTCTAAATGACAATTCTTAATCCTTTTCTCACGCACCAAAAAACATTCGCTGGCAATAAAAAATACATATATATATATATTGAAAGAAAGAGCAAGAAGCAGAGCAGCAGCAGCAGCAGTGCTAGGGGCAATGGCAAAACCAGGGACAGGGGCAGGGGCAGCATATGAGCAAAAAGAAAGAGCCCTAAAAATGTTCTCAAGCATTCAAACTCACGGATGACACGTTGCAAATATGCCAAATACGGCAGCAGCAGCAGCAACAGCAGCAGCAGCAGGAGTAGCAGCAAATGCGCATTGTCATTGTCCTGGCAAACGGCGATTCCGCTACAAACTGCCCCAGGTAGGCAATTACAACAACAACAACAACAAGAAGTGCAACGACAATCGCCAACTGCATCTGCATCCTCATTCGGAGCAACAATGGCAAATCACGATCAATTCAATTATGAACGGGGCGAGATGTAGTGCAGCGGCGCAGCGAGTCTCATATGTGCAGGACATTCAGGATATGCAGGCAACGGGGCCTCGAACTGGAGCCTGGCACTGCAGCTGCACCTGCTCAATTTTCCCATGACAATAACAATTTTCTTACGCTGAGTTCGCTTCTTTTTTTTGCGAATCGTTTTTCGCGTCGAATGGCTAATCGCAGCCAGAGAGAGAGAAAATGCAGGGGCGAGCAGAGTAGAGCTGACGTGGCACCTGTAGCTGCGGGCTGTCCTGCCAACTCAAGTAGCGGACAATGTCCTTGCTAGAGAGACTCGAGTCTCGATCGATAGGCTTTTGTCTGGCCTCGGCCTGAAACATGAGGCGGCCAAGAAGTGGCAGAAGACGCAGGACTCGAGGTCGGACTCCGACTCGGATCCCTCAAATATCCTGCTAGCTGTAATGGGATAAGCAGCGCTAAGGCCCAGAGCGGGGGGCACTCACTTTTGTACACACACGCATACACACACACGCACACTCACTCAGAAGTGGGCGATAATGAAATTTTAGACTTGTTCCAGCAAAGAGCAACAAATTTTCGGGCATTTCGCAGAGAAATTGTGGGAAAATCTTTGTTAATCTCTCGCTGATCAATTGTTTGATCGTTTTGCAGGTGCCCATTGTACTCCATGTGTGTGTGTGTTAGTGTGTGCGTGTGCGAATTGTAGACCAGATTTATACAATCGACTGATCGCAGCCAATTGCACGCGCAACAGCTTTGCAAATATTGGATATGGGAATCGGCTTTAGTTTTATGAGAGATTAAATGCATTTATATAGAACTCTGATCAGGATTCAATTAGGCTACCCGACAGATGATCTCACAAGAGTCCTGAAATGACTTTGGTTCATCCATATTAATAAATGTGAAGATCGAAGCTGATCAAAGCTTGAATTACTTCGAATGGCTGAAAACTTCATTTCAACAATTGAAAGAGTTCAGACGAGCATAAAGGCAAATCACAGTAAGTCCCAGCCTATTAGCTAGTGATCGAGCCATGATCAAATCTTAATATATCTATTCAGTTTCGAGCCCGCTCATTGATCAATGTTAATTGTTACTTTTAGAATCAATTGATCAGTTTACAAACTCAAAAAACTGACTGATCCGTGATCAGAAGTCGTTGATCACTGAACAAAAGTCGTTGATAACTGATCAGAAGTCGTTGATCGCTGATCAGAAGTCGCTGGTCACTAATCGGAAATGGTTGATCTCTGATCACAAGCTACTGATCACTGATCATGTTTACTGAATCTTCCATCTCAGCAATAATTTGCACTTTTTACCCGTTTTGTACAGTTGACTGTTTAATTGCATGTGATGGGAGTTTAGCGGTAATGCCTGCTCCCAAAACGCATTGCGCGGTGCCATTAACCGTTACACTCACCTGCAACGACACAAAGAGAGAGAGAGAGAGAGAGGGAAGATGAGTATAAATTATTAATTAGTGGCGGAAAGAGTAAAAAGACGAGCGGCAAATGCAAATAAATTAGCTGGAGCAAATGGTGAGAAGAAAAAGCTGACGAGTCCGTTGCTGTTGCTGCTGCTTGCCACGTGTTGCACGCGAGTAGGTGTAGGTGCAACGGGAACCGTTCACCAGGTGCCAGCTGCCAGTGACCAGTAATGACCTCCAGGGGCCCCCAGCCGAAGGGCCAATGCGAGCGCTGCTGCTGCTGCTGTAGTTGCAGTTGCAAGTTCTTGTTGCACGTTGCAGTCATGTGAATGTGCTCGGGAATTCGCGCTGTTTACGAGTGCAAAAACAAAAGAAGTGAAGTTCGCATAACTGGAATTAAAGCAGCGCCAAACCACACACCAGCAACAGCAATAGTAACAGCAACAGCAACAGCAACACCAACAACAGCAGCAACAAATGCAACTGCAGCAGCAGCAGCAGCAGCAATAACAGCAACAGCAACTGCAACTGGCAGACACATTCAAAACGGAGCTCGTGGGTAGCGCGAGTGCTAAATGGGCCACAGAGTGGAGCCAGGGCCAGCTCACATGCAATCGAAGCCGCTGGGCAGTGGGAGCAACAGCAGCAGCAGCAGCAGCGCATTCGGATGGGCTGGAGTGGACATTGACGTCGTCGTTGTCGTCGTCGTCAGTCAGTCGCCTCGTGGAGTCAGTCACCCCAGCGCCAAGGCGGCGCAGGGGAGCTAAGGGAGCAACAGGCCAGCCCCAAAGACAATGGTGGGAATATTCTCATATTAAGAAATCGCGCGATCTGCAGCGCCAGATGTGTGACTGTGTGTGTGTGTGTATGTGTGTGTGTGATGGTGTTGGTGTTGGTGTTTGTGTATGTTTATGCACATGCTTGTATTTGGTGCAACGGCAGGTCAACCCACCGCCCACTGCCCGCCAGCCAAGCTGCGGCTGCTGCTGCTGCTGCAACAACGTTCGTGGCAAATTCGCAACGTGTCGTGGTCGTGCCTCCGTTGTCATGTCCGAGAGTGTAACAAAGACCTCGCTGAATAACCTGGTGCCTCATTCGTCCCACCGCTCCCCAGCCACCCCGTTATAGCTGGCCCATTCTCTGTTGCAAACGCCCCCGTCAAGTAGCGCGAATAAACATTAAACACAAAAACAAAAACAAAAAAAATGTAGCGGCAACAGCAACGGCAACAACAATAATTGCATTACACATAAAAATAAATTGTAATGAACTTAAGGAAGAGACAACAAAGCAGCAGAAGCAGCAGAAGCAGCAGCAGCAGCAGCAACAGTGGCCAATGTGAAAATCGATGCGGAAGCGGCAACACGAAAGGCAACAACAACTGCAGCAACAGCAACATCAGCTGCAACAACTACAACAATTCGTCGCTTTCTTCGCCATTTCTCTGCTCTACTCAGCTTAAAACAATCTGAGAATCTTGCCCATTCTTCCTCTTCCTTTTTCTCATCCTCTTCTATTTGCATTTATTAACATTATTTACCCGCACTTGCAGCATTCATAGCTAATCACATTAATATTAATCTAGTCCTATATCGTATCTATCAAATATATTATTCAAGTACCTAAGAGTGGGGCTGGGTATAGCCAGAGGTTCTTGTGGGCTTATTGATCTGTGCATCTGCCTCTGGCATTATGTTTGATGCTTATACTTCATTGAATCCTGGTTGACTTTGATCAATTATGTTTATTTGACACTGCTTTAGTAGAGAAACTTAATATGAATTTAATCTTTTCAATTTACAATTTTAGTTATAAAAGTTTAAGCTACTTAAAAGCTTTTTGAAAGCAATTTCAAGCGAAAATATTGCTTTTCCTTTGCTCAGATTGAAAAAGTCATTTAATTAGTTTCTGTTTATATTAAATATATATTTTTTTGGTTATGTCAGCATCCTAGAAACCTTTCAACAAGCCTCTTTCAAACTCTTCGCTAAAAGAAATTATAAAAAAAAACATTTTTAATATATTGAAAAATAAGGTTTATATAAGTTTATTTTTGATATAGAGAATATTCAAAAACGTTCACTAAATGAAACTTGCAGTCTCATATGCCCATCTTGCGTTCAACCTGCTAAGATTTGATGAGGCTTAGTTTTACTTTTACTCCCCACACCTGCCTGATCCTCTACCCTGCAGTAACTAACGGCAATTTTTATTAAGTAAATATTAAATATAATTTATATTATACTATATATAAATTATATTATATATATATTAAATATAAAATCACAACTATATATATAACTATTATGAATATATATCTTTATACATAAAAAGCTGAATTTTTGTATACATTTAGTTTTTATTTGGCTTAGAATTTAAATTGACACATCTCAAAAACTAAATTTCTTTTGGGCAAGACAGAGACATTAATGATAATAATTAATTATTAATTAATAAATAATTAGTAATAATAAAAAATATATATTATGTTTATATAGATATATTGCTGTTTCTGTTTCGACCTCTGCTCAGGCACGACAGCTACTCAGAGTCTGCTTAAATTTGTTTGTGGTAACATTTAGTTTGGAGCTTTGTGAAATGCTTAGTTAATTGTTAATCAATTATTGTTATAGACGTATAATGCCATATAAATACGCGCCCATATATACATAAACATTCGATCTTTGTTTGAAAGTTTGCAGTTGAAGTCAAGTAACTAGCAAAAATTAGTTCAAGTTGCGATTCGTTAAAGTCCTGCAAATGTGTGTGTATTGTGTGTGTGTATTGTAGTTGTGTCAGTCAGCGAGTCAATTAATTAGCCATGATTCTCACGACCTCAAATTAAGAGAAAAGCTATAACAAATAGAAAATAAAACGGCAGCAGCTACGAAACGGAGGCAATTGTTGCTGCTGCTGCTGCTGCTGTTGTTGTTGTTGTTATTGCAAGTCCCGTAACCGAAAATAAAAAAAAAACAAAAAGAAAACAGAGTACACAATGGCCCTAACCTGCCCTGGCCTGATCTGTGCCAGCTTTGGCTGCAGCTTGGACAATTTTGGCCTTTAGCCGCTGCCCCAAAACTCAAGCTGAAGCTGGCGGCGCTTGGCTCGAAACGATAAAGATTCGAGTGGGCTAAAAAGCGAGCAAGGGGAGGGGAAGGCGGATGAGCTGGTGTAGGCAATAGGAATGTCAAGCAGCTTAGTAGGCGGCGTTGGCGTTGACGTCGACGATGTCAGAGCCCGTGCAGCAAGCAGCAAGCAGCAGCAGCAGCAGCAGCCGCTCGCTGGGAGATCTGATTTAAAACGAAATTAGGAATAATGGCAATGGCCTGCACATGACACACACACACACACACACTCGCACACACAAGTAATAGAGCATTCACAGTTACACAAAGAGGCAGCAAGAGGGAAGTCTTAGCCAAGTCCAAGCGTTGACAGGCGGCAAATGCGAACAAGACAGTTTTGTACCCACAATAGACCAACAAACACAAGCGAAGAAGAAGAAGAGACTGGAGAAAAAATCAAATGAAATAAAAAAGAAGCAGCAGCAGAAGAAATTATCTCACGGATAATCCGAACAACACGACTCCTCACCAAACTCCCCTGGCAACCCTTGGCCCTCCAGCATGCCCCTTGGCTGCCCAACCTTCACCCAAATGCTGGCTGCTCACCCTTTTGGGCAGCTGCGCCGACTGCAGCAGCGCTGCTCTGATCTGGTTCGGTGCGGGGGCGCGTCGCAAAGACAATGGCTAGCTGCAAATGCACCTGACACGGCACCAGCTCGCAACGGGAAAGTGTTGCCAAGTTGCATGCTGCAAGTTGCAAGTCCAAGTCCCCACTACCCGCACCCAGTGTGGCATGCCACCGCCGACCACCTTGCCCCAGCTGCCCCACTCCCAGCTGGCAGCGCTTCGCTGCTGCTATCAACACAAAAGTTATTTTGTATTTGTTTGGCGAGAGAAAGGGTAACAGATTCCCACAGTCTACGGACGACGTGGCGGGAGCGGAGGAACGAAGCGAGTGCTTGGGACAGGGCAACTGTTGACAACTGTAGCTAGAGCCCATTGTGCACCGAGCGAGTCAGATATGAATAAAATGAATGAGTACTCGCACTCGCACTCGCACTCACACTCAGTCTAGCCAGCTAAACTGTGTGAACATGGCTCAGCCTTAGCTGATTGATGAATGTCAGGCACAACCACAGCCCGAAATTTGGTGTCTCTCTGTGTATGTGTGTGTGTGTCTGTCTAACGGCACCTGAGAGGAGCAGGTGCCATGGGAACCCAGTAAATGGGTCGCGGTCACACACTCAGCGCGGCTAGCTCAAAAGCAGCAGCCACTGAAGGTCGCGAATGGAGATCAGCAGCGAGTGGGAGTCAGAAAAATATTGAATAGGGCATACCTATTAAGAGCAATAGAGAGACTAGCTAGCTGCTATTTAAGGGAGTAAGCCTAACTAGGATACGTTATGAAATAGTCGAAACTAAATGAAGGCAAAGAAATTCTAGCAAACATTGATTTGGGGATCATTTGACTTCTATCGCTGTCTTTCTGAGATGCGTTAGTCGCATTCAAGTCGACTACACTCAAAACGCGCTGCCACCCAGTGTTGTACAATGTATTTGGACAGTGTTGTCAGCGCTCATTGAATTCGGCACACGTTAAGATCAGAGCAGTGCCACACTTGAGAGTGAGTGCCACATGAATTACATGAGCATGATCTATGGCCCAAAAGCCGTCAATGCGAACAACGATGCGCTCAGTGTGTGTGTGTGTGTGTGTGTGTGTGTGTGTGTGTTTGTTGTTTTTAGTGTTTGCACAGCTCCTGCCGCAAAATGGGGCAGGCAACTTGAAGCCTTCAATGCGCTGGGCACATTAATTCAATTTCATCATTTGAACGGCAGCCCGTTCAAAAATGCGCAAACAAACGAATGCACAAAAATGAAGGTAAATAAATAGACAAGTGGTGTGCAACAGGGTGGCACAGGCTGCCACAGGGCGACACAGGGGGAGGGCAACACTGAGGGCAGGCTCTAACTGTACAGCGAGCAGAGTAGAGCAGCGCACAGTAACCCAAATAAAGCTAACAAAAAGCGAAGCGCTAAAAACTAAAGTTGAAAGTTGAGAGCCAAGAGCTGAGTCAGGCTAAAGTATCTGCCAGATACTTGAAAGATGCGCTGCAGTCGGAGTCAGAGTCGGAGTCGTAGTCGGAGTCAGAGTCACAGTCGGAGCTGCTCTGCGTGATCGACCGACTGTCGATGTTGGCCAAAGACGGACCGACCTAAGCTGCCAGGTGCCATGCAGTCAGAAAGACAGACGGAGGAACGGCGGACGAACGGACGGACATACAGACAGACATCCATCCATATGTATGAACTGTTTGTATAACGTTTGAAAGTCATGTTGTGGCAAGGTATCTGCATATCTGCGGGCACCTGCAGCTGCCCCCACCGTCCTCAACGCCATCCAGCCAGTCGCTAGTCGCCACTTGCATATCAATGCGGCCAAAATAAAATGTGACGGCTGGGCGCACGATTAAAACTGCGATACATGCGGTACAAGTGCAGATGCAACTGCATCTAACAGATACTTTGCCGCTGCCTCAGTGCGTCGACGGCGTCGTCGTCGTCGTCGTCGTCGTCGTCGTCTCCATCTCCGTCTCTCTGATGCAATTGAAGGCCTCCAAGCACAAGCCTACATTATAGAATCAACAAAGCAAAAATCTATTCAAATCGGGCAAGAAAATGCAGCGGCTAGACTATGAGATACCCTCTACTTAAAAGACGTTTGAACACCATTCGCTTTAGCCAAATACTTACAACTTATTAATTTAGTAGGCAAGCACAAGATTGATCGGATTTGAGATACCCTTTAAGATAAGATAAGATCTAATAGCAGCTCTCGAAGTTATTCACTCAACATCATGAGCTATCAGCCTATTCTTAGAATGGAATGCTTGGCTATGAGATACTCTTAACAAAAATTGTTAATCAAATAACATAACTCGATCTCATTCGCTCATTACTTCAGCTATAAAATTATACATATTTTATGACTGTTTAAAGTGAAGAAGCTGCATCTACCTCTCAGCTACATGACTTAGTTAGGTTTCGAATGATAGAGATATATGAGGAAGATTGTTAAACCGAGTCCAACCTTCATCCAAAGGGTATTCAGCATGCTATAGCCCAGCTACAGCTGTGTCTTACAGGGTATGTGAAAACCGTAAAACATCAGCAGCAACACATAAGACAAGCACACACAGATACACAGCCTGACACGCACACACACACACACAACACTGAAAGTGCAACAACGTCAACAACGAGCGTCGTGTTAGTTTTGGCCCTCGGCCTGCTGTCTGCGGTCGGCAATTGAATTCATTCAATGCGGCTCCCGCACCGCCTCTCTTTTCGCCTCTCACCATTGCGCTAACCACGCAGGCAGTCACAGAGTCAGAGGGACAGCGACTTGATTTGCTTTTTGGCTTAGTCGACCGCAACAACAGCATCAGCATCAGCATCAGCATCAGCATCAGCAACAACCACGTTGACAAGTCGACTGGGCCCTGGGTCGCGGTTGCTTAGCAATTTGTATTAAGGATTTGAGCTGAATGGACAAACGGAGCTGCGGTCGGTGGTTGCGACGGGCATTTAACTAAAACCTCCGATTCGCAATTCAATTTTTGGCTGCACATTGACAACATTTGCATTTACACGCACTTGCCGCAAGTCGGACATGCCGCAAGCCCGTAGATGACATCACAGTGGCCCAACTCCAGCCTAAGATCAGGCTGCATTTTCATCTCCGTGTCTGATTCTGATTCCTGTGTTTAAGAACAGCGCAGTGGAAGGCTAAGCGATTCGGGCTAGCAAGCAGAAATAAGCTAATCGATAACATAATCGATAAATACTAAATGAGTTAAATTAATTGAATACAATCGGGTGAAAGTAAAAGACGATAAATTTAAAGATTTGTAGTGATTATTACGTAGCATTCATTACTACATTAACTGTTATAAATATTAATGAAATGATCGATAATGTTATCGAACTAAAGTTAATCAAGCTGTAAATACAATATATTCAGTTCATTTCGGATTCATTCTGTTTTAAATGCAATTTTACTAAATATATCGATAATGTAATCGATCAAATCGAAGTTGATAATGGTTAGAATCGAATGAACCGATGGCTTATTGGGTTCTCTAAATGAATTAAAGAACATTCTGAGCCCACGGTGGCTGCTTGAGTCGCCACACGGAAGGAAGCTCAACAAGGGGGTCGACGTGTTGGCCAGAAGGCCGTTAGCCAGCCACGCTCATTGACACCTTTCAATAATTTCAAACACGATATGCCCACATCTACAGCTCACTATCGCCCGCTCTTTGGGCTGAGGGGGTGTGGCATACCATGCAGCTGCGATTTGTTTCACTTAGTCGTTGTTGTCGATGTCATCGTAGGGAAACTTGCGTACGTCGTCGTTGGGATTTGAACTGTTTAGACATGCACGCAACATTACCGCACATTCGTGTTCCATCGTGTAAGCTTCTGATGCTGATGCTGATCCTGCTGCTGATGCTGATGCTGATGAGGATGATGACAAAACTAAACAAAGAGCCAGAGCAAGAGCCAGCGCCACAGCCAGTGCTAGGGCCACAAAGATACGCACAGGAGGAAAACGGTCCAGTCAGTTAGTCAGACAGCGGCTAAGCGGGCTCTTAACAAAGAGTTCGCTTTGGCAGCCTGTTAAATGCCATTTAACATTCAACAGACCAGTAGTCGACCGACTAACCAACCAGCCAACCAGCCAGCCAAACAACGAGGCAACCATCCATCCATCCATCAGTCAGGCGGCAGTCAAGGTTACTAATTAGGCAAATGTTACGTTTCGTCTCTGCGAGTCTGGCCCACGTGATGCTAATTAAGCGACGTTGCATCAAATGCTTGTTGCAAGTCCGTCAGTCAGTGCCACATTGTACATGAAATGAAAATTTTTGCGTTGCTATCGCAGTCCCGTTCCCAAGCAATTGACAAGCCATGCTCGGACATTGACAATGCGCCCTCAGAGGTTTGACATGCTAGGCCAAAGCCGCAACTATTGAGATGTCATCACGAGAACAAGGGAGAGTAAGAGAGTGAGAGAGACATGGATGGAATGACGGGGGCATTCGAGTGGTATCAAACATGCCGGCCAAGCTTTTCAGGCATTTGGGCAGGCGGCTAACGAGCTTGCTCGCTTGCTGGCTCGCTCGCTCGGCTCTAAGGATTTGACCGAGAGGGTCTTTGAATATGCTGCTGGCATAATTAAAAGGCCAACATCCAACAAGTTGCGATTACACGCGTTGGCCATGTTATGGGCCATGTACTTAACTTGTTGCAGCCGGCCCAGCCAGCACAGCCAGCCATCTGATTGAAATGCCAGCGACTGGCGGCCATGTGACCGACCCCGAGCCCAGTCAAGTCAGGTCTCTTCCATCCGCACCAGCTTCTCGTTCTCGTCTAGACACAACTCGGGCACTGTATGGGAAATCAGAGCAATGTTCACGACGCTTGTAGAGCAGCAGCAGCAGCAGCAGCAGCAGAAGCTGCAGAAAATTGCTGGGAAATTCGTTTGGATCATCGGTGACGGCTAAGCCTACTTGTGGTTAGCCTTTTGCAGTAATGAGGAAGTATTCAGCGCAAATTACTTGTGGCCAAACACAAGTCAAGCCAACAACTGAACTTACAAATAGAGTTTATATGTGTCGCTGAACTAAAGCAAATGTCAGCTTTCCTTGGCCAAAATCCCTTCAATGAAATTTTTTGTTATTCATGTTTATCGATGGACAGAACGCAGTTAACAGTTTGGTTTGGCTTATACATTAGCCAATTCTGTAGTTAGGTCGCAAAGCTTAAGCACAAGAAAATCATACACAAAAGCATCGACTTTACCAAGCATTCGAACAGGAAGTTCCGTCTGCATCCAGAGGAAACTCAACTGAGCAACTCACCTGCAATGAAAGAGAAAAATGCGCAAATTATTATTAAATTATAGGATTGGTCTATTGCAAATCCATAAATATGCATTAAAGGCCACTCGACTGTCATATTTAGCACAACAAGTTCTGGCATTTGGGTTGGGTTCATTGAGATTTTAGTTAGGTGTGTGTGTCTGACTCTCTAGCTCTCTGACTCTCTGGCTCTTTGACTCGCTGACTGCATCGATGTCTTTCTGTTTTGTCTGTAGTTTCATTAAAATTCTCCCACGCATCGCAGACTGGTCGCCAATGTCGGGTGACCTAAGCCTGGCCAGAAAAGCCAACTTGGCCAACACAAGCGGCCAAGAGACAGACAAACAAACAAACAAAGGCAATTGAACGATCTGTGATCTGTGACCGGTTCTTCTGTGGTGTTAGTTCGAGCTGTGGCTCTTCCTCTGCCCGTTTGCTGTTCTTGTTGCAATAAAATGAAACGTAAATGAAATCTATTGTATTCTATATGAATAATGAGACAATTTTAATAATTTATAGACAGCTTTCGGTTAACCGCAATAAGCCAGAGCGATGTGCAGACAATGCATCAACACCAAACCCAAACAACAGCAAGAGCAACAGCAACAACAATATCCCCACCGCAAAGAGTTCGATGATCCTATTGCCCAAGTCGGATATGGTTTCTCAAGTCTGCAATCTTTCAGGCTGCCAACTGCAACTGCAACTGCAACTGCAACTGCAACTGGGCACAGACGATAACAAATCGCGATTGGCATCGCTTCCGATTTGCGACAAAGGTGAGAAAGCTACGGGTCTCTTGAGTCGACTCTTTCGACTCTTCGCCAGCCATTCACCGACTCGCCTCACTCACTCACTTACTCATTCATTCATTCATTTCGGTATTCATTCATTCATTGACCGCAGGGCTTTCGGGGCAATCGCTCGTAATTGTATCTGTCGCAGCAATAACTCAGCGTTTGTCCCGTGGCCCTGGGCCCGTGGCCCGTGGCTGAGCTTCAGTTACACTTTGGGCCACATGATCCGAGTTTGTTTTCCTTTTTTTTGCTTTAGTCCGTTTGTCTCCTATCGTTTTATGGCTTGGCTATTAGCTGCAGGAACAACCAATCTACTGCTCGCTGCCAATGGGACAACAACTGGAAATTAAATGGCTTCGTCGCAGCACAGGTGACGGATGCTGCATGCTGCCTGCTGCCTGCTGCCTGCTGCTGCTGGATATTAGACCTGCAGTGGAACCTTTATTATTTATAGCTGCAAATGTGGTCGAGCAATACTTTGTGGCATTGCACTGGGACCGTCTCGCAGCTTTGGCTGACAACAATTACCAACTTGATTGATTAGAGAAAGCGACTCAACTGCAGGGCGGGAGGATCTTTGCTCAACTTATCTAAAATTTCACTCAGTCCTGAGAGAGCCCAAGATGCTAACCACTTCTATAGTTCCTTATCATAGATATTAAGAAACAATAAAGCAGAAGAAAACACTAGAGCAATGTTCGCAAATAACAATATTTGATAAGTAGCATTATCTTTAGATATTATTACTCATCAGCTGACGGATGCAATAACTGAATATAAATATTTATTTAGAGATCGTAACATGAGCTGTCTACATTTTCCGTTCATACAGTAGGCTTCGGCTTTATCGTTTTATCTAGCCACATACGAAGTTCCAGCTCCAAATTCTGGGCAAAAGGGCGGAGTCATGTGCTGGACAAGGCGAATTGCGAAAATATCACGCATACGTCGACTGACCACAGCACACGCCCATTTGTCCAATGGTCCAAGTTCCTGACAGCAGCCTAAATTCACATTCAGTCCAACCCCAAATAACACACACACACTCACACATACACACAAGTGCCACATTTTGCACCCAACTCAACGGCGCATCGCAGCTAAAATCAATAGCGCCCCAAAGTCGGCTCTGGCTGCGTGGATGTGTGTGTGTGTGTTGGGGGCTTCTTGGAGTTGTGGCAGAGAGCTCATATGCCATCTCGCTCTGACCGGATGCGGCACTTAAACGCTGACGACGATGACGTTGCCGGCGCCGAGTCGAAGTCGAAGACGGAGTTGGAGTTGGGGTTAATCAGAGTCTGGGGCACTCGCAGCGTCAAATGTGGCCGATGACGCTGATAGTACACGTACGAGCTATCCACATACACACACACACACTAGAAGACATACATGCAACGGTCGCTAGCATTTTTCGCCCCGGGTTCACAATAAAAACTTGAAGTCCTGTCGATTCTATTTGCTTTCTTTGCCTTTCTCTCACTCGGTCTCTCTCCCTCTCTCTTTCTCTCTCTCTCTCTCTGTCTGTCAGTCTGTGTGCTGGCAACTGTTTTGCAATGTGAACTTTATGCGGCTGCGGCTGAGTGATTCCTGGCTGCAGCCAATGCCAATGGCAGACAATCCACACATCCCACAGATCGTTCCAGGGTCTTAGCTTCAAGTTATGCTCGCACCGAAATGGACGTTGGCTAAAAACTGTTTCAACAGGGAAGCAAACTGGCAAAGTCCTATCATATATATACATGTATATATATATATATATATATATGTCTCCTGTTGTCGTCGTCTCTGACTGCAATTTGGAGAACTTAACCGCAGCAGCCTCGACCGCAGGGCAGGACGCAAATTGTGAACAAATGAAAGTAGCGAAAGATGCTGCAGCCGAGCTTCCAATGCTCCACTGCAAGGGTCGTACATGTGTATACCCTGGCGGAATACACTCTCTCTCTATCACTCTCTCATTCCCTCACTCTCTCACTTTAAGTCTGTCTGTCGCAAACATCTGTCTGACTGTTTGCTCGCTCGTTTTTGTTTTCGCGTCTGCTTCCTTTTTTCGGCGGTTTAACTGGAGGTCAAGAGAAGCGCATTGCATCTGCAGCCCGAAAATGCTGACGCATACTCCGAGTGCTCCAGCCGGCATCCGCAACGGGAGTCCACGTTGGTCATTGTAGCCCATGTGTGGGTGGGTGAGTGGGTTGCCCGCTTGCTTGGTGGCAGTTGCCGCCTTTAACCGCAGGCAAAAAGGCACCAAATAAAATGCACAAGTTGAAATAATTGAAAAGCGGGCAAAGTTTATGGGCGCAAATAATTTTCGGGCATTGGACTTGGCTGTCAGAGCACTAGGAGTAGCACCAGCAGCACGAGCTGGCCCAACCTAGTGCCACCCGGTTGAGTGTAGCCCAAGCGAGGACGACAAACTCAGGAAATACAGAAAGTTACACAGCATCTCAGCTGTAAAGCTTACAAAGGGAATTCGAAAACTGAAACGAATAGAATATTTTGTTGGCTCAGTATCTATTTTATTGACCCTACGCTGAATATCGATTAAATCTATCGAGACTTGACTGAAATAAAGTAGGCAGGTTTATGGATAGGATATATGATAGCGTCTGAGTCTCAAGTTCAATGTAGCTGAAATGGCTTAAACTGTTCAATTTCGAGTTGTGAACTACTAACTGAACGATGGGTAGTTCAGGAACTATTTGCTTTATTCAATCGTCACTTGTTCAGAAACGCCTAATAGTTGAGCATATTGAACTGAATCTGTTCATTAATAGCTAGTTTTTTTTATACATTTTTATGATCTAATTACAAAAAGAAGGATATGTTAAGGGTCAATCATAGAACAGAGCATTTTGAATTGAACCAGTTCTTTTGAATAACTAGTTCATTTCAACTTATACTCAATAACAACAATTTCCTTCATTCTTTTCTTCCTGAACTGATCATTTTGAACTGAACTAGTTCCTTTAAATAACTAGTTCAATTTAAATAATGTGAAATGATGAATTTGTATATTTTATATTTATGATTTGAATTATGAAATGAATGAATGAGATATGCTGAGCCTTTTGAGCTGAACTAGCTCTTTTTACTAACTAGTTCATTTCAACTTATGCTCTATAATAAGAAATTCAGCATTTCTTCATCTTGTTTTTATGAATAAAATTACAATTTCAATGGAACTAGTTCAATTGAACTTATGCTAGGCAATAAGAAAATATTTTGCATTTATTAGGCAGAAGCTTAAAGAGTTCGATATATTTTGATGTTTTTATTACTCTAATCAGATTCCAATAAGATATTAAATAAGTAAATAAATTCACATTTGACAGAAAAAAATCAGTTTTAAATTGTAACTGTGAATTAATTGTGCTTTATGTGTGATATGTGTTTGGTATATCAGCTTCGTAATTGGATTTGAATTTTTATTGTGTCTCGCTCAATTTGTAGTTGCGGCTGGGGCATTGTTGCTTATTAGCAAATGCCAAGAGCTTGTGACAGTGCAAGTCATAGCCGAAGCACACACCCAGTCACACTCACACACACACACACACGCACAGCTGGCATATTCAAATATGCGGTTTGGCACTCTTCAATTTACAAGAAATCGTTCAACGGCAACCCAAACACAGAGCAACAGAAACAACAGCAGCAACATAAATCAGACAGACACACACACAAACACACACACACACACTCTAGCACACACACAGAGACACTTGCATATACTCACACACACACACACAGCTTGCATATTTCTTACACACAATTGTCTCTTTTCTTTTGGCCTCGCACAATGCACAGCAAGTCCCAGCGAGTCGAAGCCCCCTTGGCTGCCCCAGCTGCCCCTTGGCCCCTGGCTGCACAGCTGCTGCCTTGTCGTTGGCTTTTGTGAATTGGTGTCCAAGCGTTTTATGTTTCAATTATGCGCAACTTGTGCCCAACAATGGCGACGCTTTAGCTGCTCGCTCGCCTGCGCTAAATGATGATGCAAAGTGACTTGGCCCGGGCTCCAAAAGGATCCTGTCCCATGCTCCTGCAACTGCGTGTGGCAATGTGTGTGCCAGTTGATGCATAAATTCCTTTAACATATGCCACGCACACACACGCACGCGCTTAGATTGACACACGCATACGAGCTGGGTGTACTTGCAACTGCGTTTATTTGCTTGCTTGCCACACGTGGTGGCAAGGTGGGCTCAAGTAGCCAACGGTAATTTTCCAGCACACCAAGGCCTTTGCACTCTCTGCCTTAACTTTAAACCTTTGGCGCACGGCCAGCAAAGCCCATAGGATGCCTCGAACTCAGCCTCAACGCCTGCCTCTGCCTCTTTTTCTCCTTTTTTTGGTGAGCTTACGGCAGGACTTCTGGCCAGAACTTGGCAAGCTTCAAGTCCCAAGCCCGGGCGAAGCCATTCAACATGCATTCACATGGCACAATGCGAAGCCCGGCGAACTGTGAATACATTGCGAGTGTATTCAAAAGGGTACATGCAACATGAACGTGAACTGGGGCAATGTGGGCCAAAGCATTGTGAGCCACAACTGAGATCCATAACATCTATTAGCTATCTACTATAGCTATTAGCAGCACTGAGAGCTAGCAGTTAGCATAACCACAATATATTCCATTTATAATTTAAGGAACTCAACATTTAAATAATATGGAACTAGTTCATTCCTTCACCTAAACTTTTTTAACTTCATGCCTTTCTCTGCTGTGCTTAATTTGCTTTGTTTTTCAGATTCTTCTTTGCTCGCAGTTCTTAAACGTTTTGCGCTCTTTCTCAGTGTGCTATACTTATGCTCTATCTTAATCATCTCTTTCTCTTTCTTTTTATTTTCTCTCTCTATATCTATCCGTCTATTTTTCTCCATTTCTCTGTCTTCATTTCTCTCTCTCTCTCTCTCTCTCTCTTTCTGTGTCTTGTTTGTCTCTTTTTCTCTCCTTTTTCCCGCTGCATTTAGGCTGTGTCTCCATCTCTCTTTATTTTTATGCAGCTCTCGCCCTTTTTCTTTCTATCTCTATCTCTGCTTAATCGATCTCATTCTCTCTCACTTTCTCTCGCACACTTTCTCTTTTTCACTTTGTCTGTTCTTTTTACTCTCTCTCTCTCTCTCTCTCTCTCTTTCTAGACATCCTTTTCTTTGCTCTACTTTCCCTCTCAAGTTCTCTTTCTCTCAGACTCTTCTTCTTCCTTTCACTCTATCTCTATCTAATTCTTGTCTTTGGCGTTTTTTTTAGAGCTGAGAAGATATCTTAAAGATATTCATAGAATCCAACAATCTACAACTTGGCATTGAATCAGTTTTGATTTCGAGCTTTATTAACGGTAAAAATAGATACTCATTGAATGCAGCTTTAAGTTATTTTGAAGCAATTTCTCTAAAGACTTAACTACCCCTAAAAATGTTTGTTGCTATGCTGCTATGGCTTCACTAGCTGGACCCGAATCTCGAACCCCTTCCAGGCTTCAAGACGCCGGCCAATAAATGTCGCAGCTCAAGCTGTGCTCGCTCAGCGGCAACTTGCAACTGCCCAAGCAAAAATAAATAAAAATGGGCAAAAAGAAAATCTTTTGAGTCTTTCTCCAAGCGAGTCGCTTGCGCAAAATGGCGGACAATTGATGTGGCATGTAAATCAGAGCAGCGCCATATACCTATGTACATATAGAGAGGTGTGTGCGTGTATATATGTGTGTGTGTGTGTGTTGTCAAATGCAAATGTGGCCATGCTGCGCAGTCGCAAATGCCAGGCCCAGTTTCGAGTCGACAGGCGATGCTGCTGCTGCTGCTGCTGCTGATCATGAACATAATGATCATAATGACCATAGCGATGATGATTATGATGCCGAGCCCAGAGACGTTGCCGAGCAACGCACGCCAGCCGTTGGCTGGCTGTTGTTTCTGTTTTGGACGCAGCTTTGGGCTTGGCCCGGCCCGGCCTCGGCCTATGTACAGTCAGAGATATCAAGGTCTGGCCAATCAAAAAGCCAACTAAGCACACACACACACACATACACGTAGGCACACTGTATCGAGGCTGGGCAGATTGAATGGTTCGTGCGGAGGCCGCGCGATCGACAACGTTGTCGACAGACAGGTGTGAAGCCCCAGCGCTGGCAGGCAATAACAAACCGTAACACGGCTGCAGATAAGCTTACTCGCCCGCTGCCGTTCTCGCTCTCTCTCACTCCCTCATTGTCACTCTCTCACTCTGACGCTCTCTGCGCGCTCACTTTGGCCAGCCGAAAACCTGCTAAGTGCGCTGACTCCCGACTGCTGATATTCATTCAATACGCTGGCCACAGCTCAGCCCGTTCGGTTGTTCGCTCTCGCGCGCTCGCGCTGGCACTCTCTCCCTCTCTCGCTCTGGCTCGCTCGCGCAGCCGAAGCAGCCAACCAGCCAGCCAGCTAGCTGGGGCTGGGCCACGGCCAGGCCAGAGCTGAGAGGCAGCCAACGGCAAACGAAGCGACACGGCGACGAGGCGAAGAGGCGACGCGACGGCGAACGGCCAAAGCCAAAGCCCCAACCCAAAGTAAATAAGTTATCAGTTGAATTGTAACTGGAAACGAAAACATAAAGCGAAACACGAAAAGAAAAAAAGAAACAAAACAAAAGACGAAAGAAAAAAATGAATGAATATATAAAAGGGGAGGCGTCAACAACGGCAACAACAACAATGCGAATAACAATAAGAAGACGACAACAACAACAATAAAGTGGGCTTCGTCGTTGACAAAGATCAGAGCGCGTCTTGGAGACTGAACACACACACAAACTTGGGGAGTCTGCTTGTGTGTGTGTGTGTGGGGACACATGTGAAACAAGCATAGCGAATGGCGAGCAAGCGATTTATAAGTCGCGCGTGCCCATTCAAATCTGAATGCGTTTGCTAAGGGGAGCCCACAAATGAGCAGAAAGCGTATAAAAAAGGAAGAAGCGAGAAGAGAAGGGGGCAGAAGAGAGAAGGAGTATGAGGACGGGGGCTCAATCGGTGTGGTTGCGTGTGTGTATCTGTGTGCTTGCATTTGGGGCAAGCGAGCAATTCGAGCAGTTGACAGAGGGAAAGCCAAGAGAAACAAAATAAGACCCAAGCTACATATAGTACAGTGAAGCCAGCTATACATGGCTCAAAGGCAACTGCATAGTAAGAGTCTAAGTGAAGAACTTTACTCAGATCAAAATAGTAAAACTATTGAATGTATTTAAGCTATTCACATCAGATAAATAGATGGAACTAATTCTATATATCTGAATAAATGAGACGTCTTATCAATGAATCATTCATGATGATAAGCAGTTGATGTTTGAATAAATACAATCGATTCAGACTGGCATTGTCTTCTGAGTTCTATTGTGAATACATTTTGAAATATGTAGAAATATATTTGAATACACTTAGCTGTATTCAAACACTCATTGAATATATTTGAATGCGCTAAAGTACGTTTAAGCATTCATGAAATATACTTGAGTGCAGTTAATAAGATTTAAGTACCCATGAATGTATTTGAATACACTCATTAGCATTCTCTTCATACGCACTGTCTTCAAAACACTCATTGAGAGCAATCGAATATGCACACATATAACTAAACACTCATTCTTATTAATTTGAATGTACTCACATGCATTGAAAACACTCACATTTGCATTCCAACACTATTTTACAATCTAAAGTTCCTATGAATCAGTCTTAGTTGAATCAGTTGTATTCACTTTCATTCGCTTATATTCAAACTTGATTCATTTGACCATTGCAAAGATAGTCTATGCCTGATGCTGACTTCGATTTAAGGGAATGTTTCTATTACTCGATGCATTGAGTGAATACCTTTCAGAGAAGTGGGTGTGAATATCCACTCGCAGTCAAAGTATTCACTCTTAATATGCATTGCGCTGCAATCATTGTGGAATGCTGTTGCAGCAGCAGCACCTGGACGAACAGTTCCAGTTAAGGTGTGCGGTGACAAAGGGAGTTTAATGATGATAATGATGATGATAATGATAATGATGCTGATGCTGATGGTGACGATGATGCTGATGAGGGGGTGGAAGGCAATATGAGTTGAGCGGGATTTCTGGTGCCATCTTTCGATATTAATCGCTCAGGCAAGCGGAAATGGGGTGTGCCACACACACACACACACACACACACAGACAGACACACACTTGAATACACGCACACACACATAGACACACTGAGAGTTTCGAGGTAGGTCCCCAACACAATTGTTGTTCTTGTTGTTGTTCGCCTGCAGCACGAGAGAGTGGCATGATTGATTTATTTATTTGAGCTGCGGACGCACGCGTCGCCTTGTTGTCAGTTGTTGTTGCTGTTGGGGCATTGGCAGCGTCATGCGACGTCTTCGTTTCATTTAAAATCAGTAATCATTGAATTAAATTATGCCAGCTAAGCAACCAACCCAGAAAAAAAGCAGCGAGCCAAGCCAGCCCCAGCCAAGTCAAGCCGAGTCGAGCCAAGTGGAGCCATCCATCTATCCATCTATCCATCCATCCAGCCATCGAGCCATCGAGCCGGGGCTGGGCTGTAGCCGCACCCACACCTACGAGCAAATCTTCCGAGATTGCAGCACGCGTCGTCAAGCCGAGCAGTTGACTGCTGCAAGACGCACACTGAATACCCTCACAAAGTCTGTAGAGAAGTTGGCTTTTCGATCTGACTAGCTTAGCTATATCTATAGCTACGCAAGACCTGGACAAATTACACATGTGACATATTGATTAGGAAAGTGCATATACCCTTTGTTAGCGTGTGGAAGAACTGCTTATTGGCTGTGAAGCTTTTATTGAATTCATCTGCAGCGTTGACACCCACATGAACAGAGACAGAGAGAGAGGGACAGGGAGAGGCAGAGTGAGAGTGAGCCAGAGCGAGCGAGAGAGATGGCGATTTTATAGAGGGGCAGCTGCAGCGTCCACACACACACACACACACACACACGCACACCTTGACCGTCCGAGACGCAGTTCCAATTCGAGTTCCAGTTTCAACTTTGAAGCTGGGTGCGGCGCAACGCGTGGGCTTCAGTTTTCAATCTGCGCTATTTTTATATATATAATGAATGAACGAACGAGCGAGTGAATGAATGAACGAATCGACTGCCGGACAGGCGGACAGGCGGACAAACGGACAGCAAATAATAATTGCGCGCAGCTCAATTAAAAAGGTAGACAAAAAGCCAAGCGAAAACCAAAAACCAAACCCAGAAGATGTTACCCAAGGAGGCATAGAGAGGGAGGAGTTAGGTAGGGGCATCGCTGTGGATGGGGGCATGTAGCGTGTGCTGTGTATTGGTGGGGCTCTCGGGGCTCTTGCTCTACACATTTCGACATTGCGTGGGCGGCAAAGCCAAGCCCGTTTCGGGCCCGTTTAATGAATGACTCTTGGCCCTGACTCCGACGCTGGCCCTGGAACTAATCAGGCTGGCAGGCAACCAAGCGCGAGGGGAGGAGAGGTCTAGACCCTAGCTAGGCTCTAATTTATGCGCAATTGACAAAACAGCGAGAGAGAAAAAAACTTGAATTTTTGGCATTTTTTTTGGGCGCATTTCCTGGCCGGAAGCAGCGGCTGTCGCAGCTAGGCTCAAGTTGCAACTTGTGGCACGTGCTCGCGGCGCCTGCCACAGGATGCGGGCCAGCAGCAACAAAAGCCGAAAGGTGTGCAAGGCGCGTGCGCTGTGCGCGGGGCAAGCGCGAGGGGCCTGCACCTCAGATAGGCTACGGAGCAAGGCCGAGTTTTCTTCTTCTTTATTTCTTTCTTTCTTTCTTTGCTTCAGTTTTTTATTATTTCTTTGGTGTGAAATACATTTTGCGGTTTGTTTTGCTACGCAAATTTCATGATACTTCCCCGGACTCTAACCCCCACAAGCTACGCCCTCACTGCCGCAGCAGGCAGCAAAAGGTGCCAAGTTCTCTTGCAGCTTGAAAGCGGCGAGTGGGTGGTTCGGTGGTGGGGGTGGTGTGCTTGGCTGGGCTGCTGCAGCCGTCATTGAAAGTGAAAACTTTGCCAAAGTGCGAAGTGAGCGGCGCTGGCGTCGGCGTCGGCGTTGGCGACGCCATAAAAAATATGCGCGTCAAAACAAACGCAGCAAAAGATTCATTAAGTCTGGTTCTGCTCGCCGCGCGTTTTCCTTTTCATTTGCTGGTTTTTCTTGGCTGTTCTCCTTGGCCTTCCTTATTTATTTTTTGTCTTACTCATTTTCGCTTTCGCTTAAGCAGCAGCAGCAGCAGCAGCTGGTCAGCCACAACAAACGCTCAGCTGCTTGGACATTGCGTATACGACGCGTTCGCTCGACTGCCAGAACTTCAAGCGAAGCTGTAAATGGCTTTTCAACTAGTTCCAACTCATTTTTAAAGCTACCCAAATCCGAACTAAGTCACTTTGGACTGTTGTATCTAACTCAGTTAAGACAAGCTCCAATTGATTTTGTTTGTAAAACGGAAAGCAACTAGAAATTGAAATTATTAAATATATATTTAATATGAGCCACAATATTTTGAAGCTAGTTCACATATTAAACATATTTGAACCACTGTGTGAGACGCTGAAGATTTACAAAAAACTAATTGTGAACCAGTTCCTTGAGTTACAATTATTTAAGTTATAGCAATCGGTAAGAAAGTTGTGAACCAGTGCTTGGAACTTAAAAGAAATGTTGTATATAACATAAAAATACAATAAATAATTTGGGCATTTGCAAACAAATTAATCAAACAAATATGTTTCGTGAGTGAGTTGGTGAACCAGTTCCATGAACTGCTATATTTCGAAACAAAATTTGATGCAATGCAAGCACCTTCTAGCGTGACTAAATTGTTCGATATAATTCTAAATAGTATATATATGCATTATTACCGATTTATCGATTTATGGATCGATAACAACTTCCGATGACTTTGTTGCAGCTGCTGCATAGCTTGCATTTGCCAGCTATACATATTTATTTTTACGTGTTATATATTTTATATATTTATTTTGGACAGACTGGAGTGTATGTGTGTGTGTGTGTGTATGCATTTTTGGTAGGGGATTTTTTCTTAATATATAAATTTTTTTATATTTATTATTTCAAACTACGCTTTGTTTGGTTCAGTTTTTTGTTTTTGGAACTTGAAAATTTAACTTCGAGAGAAGGAGAGAGAGTGTGTGTGTGTGTGTGTGTGTGTGGAAAACAATAGGCAAAAGCGTATTTAAAACAAAAGAAAGTGCAAAACAATTCATGCGCCTGGCCGGAATCTGTGAATGTGAATGTGAATGTGACTCGCTGTGAATGTGAAGTCGCATCCGAGTCGAGCCAAATACGAAAAGAGTCGACAGCAGCTAGTGTTGTTGTTGTTGTTGTTGTTGGCGTCTGGGTTGGCCGGCCGACTGGCTGCGACCGCCCGCTGGTCCCGAGTGTCGAATAAAAAACGGACACGGATGCACCTAGTGCGGCGGCTGCCTCACAATTGTCGAAGAAGCGGCACAGAAGGAGGCAGCTTGGCGGCTTTGGGGCGTTTGGGGGGCTTCGGTCGTTGCAGCGGAAGCAACTTGCTGCGCGCTGTTGTGGCTGATTATGCTGCCAGTGGCAGGAGCTGCTGGCAGAGTCTTTGACTGCATGACGAGCATATCAGCGCACACACACACACACACACACACCCGCAGCGCCTGCAATTTGTTGTTGTTTTGGAGCGGCGGGGTGGGGTCGCTCTGCAGAGATGTCCTGCAGGCTCCAATAGAACAAGCAAGTTCTAGCCAAGTGCCGTTTAAGCAAAAGCAGCTGGACAAAAGTTTGACATCCACATGACGACACAGGCGAATCGGCTCGTTGGCATAGGAAGGGAAGCCTTGCGGGGAGCTGCTGCTCCTCTGCTGTTATTTGTTATAACAATTGCGAGAAGGGGAGCCGGGCAGCGACGTTGCCATGGTGCTCTTGCAACAGGAGCTGGATAACAATGCCAAGCGGACGGCGACGGCCGCGGTCGGTCGCTCATTTAATGGACACTGTTTGGTCGATAATCAAATTAAAAGCAGCAGCAAAAGCAGTGACAGGCGGGCGCGCGAGCTGGGCCACAGCAGGTGCCTGCATGGAGCGAAGGACTCGCGCGTCCAGCCTAACTATCGATTCAACTAATTCGAGGCCAGCTGCTCGGACCGTGTGTGCCGCTCGATTAGCCATTGACCGTAGTCAAGCGAAACGGACACGTGGACCTCAAAAAGGGTTTCGCCAAAGGGCAGGCGAGCACATGGCCGGGGCAAACAACGATTTGATTCATATTCAAATTTTTCCCCTGCCCTCCACACTTGACTCAACTTGAAAACTAGACTACGAAGCTCTTGGCATGCAGCTACTCGAATCAACAGAGCTGAGAAAAACTCCGGGGCCGAATGTGAATTTAGAATATTTGCAAAATCTTGAAAATTTTGGATTTAAAAATTTAGAGTTTGATTCACATCCGATTTGGGATTACTAAAGCAGATCTCTTAAGATACTCATACTTACTCATTCACCACGCATCGCATTCAAAATCTAACACCAGAGCTGCTGTTGACCTGATCTATCGATGTGCCAAATCAAAAACAAAATACTCCGAAGCTTTGCAGACTCCTTTCTGAGTTATTTATGCAATTTAAGCAAAAGCAAAATCAGTTTGCAATGTAAGCAAAGTTTTTTTCTGGCTCAGTCTCATATTTTCTCATTTAGTATAGAAATTCGTCTCTATCAAAATGTTTGCTTTCGTCAGTTAGCCATCAGACTCGACTCCCTTTGCCTTCGCGTTGTCCCGTTCCTAGCAGCTCTCGGCGCTCGCTTAACATTGTTTGATTGCATTTGGCAATGCGACTTGTTTTCACCAGAAGAGTAAGAAGCAGACGATGGAGAAGAAATACTCATTAGCGTCCGATAAGAGCGGCGACGCGACGCGTGACGAAATCTTGTAAAGTCAAAGATCGAAAAGATTCAAAAAATTGAGGGAAAATTGATGGAATTGTAACAATTAATTATGAAAGGGCAGAAGGAGGGGGCCAGGGGCGAAGGTGTATAGCCACTGACAACAGCAATTTTGGGCGTAGCGTCGATATCGATAGCAAACAAGACCCAGAAACAAAAGCAACAACAAAATCAAAATCAAAGTTAACGAGGGAAAGAAGCGGAGACTGAAGGCGGGTCCACGGCGTAAGCGATCGTTTAGTAATTAGTCGTTGGGTCCACAATTTGCTTCTTATCGCATTGAACTGGGAAGCAACCACCCAAGCCACCCAAGCCAACCCAGCCACCCACGCCACCCACTCAGCACCTACTCCAGCGACTGTTCTTTTGATTTGTAACACAAATAAACCGAAAAATATCGCAACGAGCTGAATGAGAGGAACAACGACAACAATAACAAGGCAAACAACTTTGCGAGCAATTAAAACTGTTTGACGACATTTCGGGCAGGCTGGCAGGTGAGGCGCAAAGGGGCGGAGGGTGTGGGAGTGGGAGTAGGAGTAGGAGTACGTCTCAGGTGCAGAGCAGCAGCTGGATGACTCTGATAAATGGGCAGCAGCGCGAAACGTGGCGAGCGTGCGTCATTGGGCAGTTCAGGGCTGGACGGCAATGTGTTATCTAGATAACAGGTAGATAACAAGAAAGGCCCAAGAGACGGCTGGGAGAGGCACACACAAATATAACATATGAAACATATAAAGAATCTCTGCCAAAACTAAAAGCCAGTCATATTTTATGACCAGACTGATACGGAACTGTGTGTGTGTGTGTGTGTGCGAGAGTGTGTGTGTGTGTGTGTTTATGGTTATACGGCTTTGATTTCGCTTTGAACTAGCCGTGACCAGATACAGATACACAGATACAGATACACAACAAAATTATTTGTCATGTTAATTGTTGTTGTTGCTGTTGTTGACCCGCCGCCAAATAACGTAAATAATAATAATAATAACAATAAGCAGCAATAAAGCAACTAAATTGCGGCCATCGTCGCGCCCTGGCCAAAAAGAACCGTTAACTTTACAACCACCAACGCAAGCAACAAAAAAAAAACCCAAAAAAAGGCAAAAAACTATAAAAATCGCGAAAAAATCTGAAAAATCATGGCAATACACACCCAGCACAGAGGAACTCTGATTTCAGTGCGATATCGTCGCGATAACAAGAAAAAAATAGTTCAAGAATAACTGGGAAATAAAGCCTCTCGCACACATGGACATCCAACTGAAGCAAATGATATATGGGCCATGGCCCACATCCATATCAAGTCTATATCATTTAGCCCATTCACAGCTCTGAACAGATCTGCCAAGGGAATTATATTCATTGTCTGTCAAAAGTTGGGCAAGCCAAGGTTTTCCAGCTTTTCGACTGCTGGCAAATCTGTGACTATTTTTGAGAGATTTTCTTGATTCTTAATATAGATATTTTATAGAACATATATCTAAAGAATATTTATGTAACTCTGTTACTACTTTCACTTACTATTCTCTTGCAGAACAGGTTCCATTAATGTATTCAAAATGTCATTAAGTTTTCTACCAATAAGAAACTCTGAAGCTACTTCTATATAGCAGGCTCGATTTCTTAGTTTTCTCAATTTCTTTAAGTAAATATATACACTAATGATATATAAATATATTTATGTATATAAATAAGCCAGAATCTTTGCAAAATATTTAATATTCTGGAGCTTTATAAAAATGTAATATATAGTATATATTATGTATATAAATAGGCATACATCTAATCGCAACTTAAAAGTTTCTGTTCTATATAGAAGTTTCCATTGCTGAAGATGTACATTTCTAAAGATCTTTAATCTTAATCCTTAAAAACACCAACTAGCCAAGTTCAGCTCTATTTCGAATTCACCTGTTTAAGTGAATTCAGTTACATTACGTTACACAACACTCACAGAAAAATCTAAAATACATCAATGCTCTCACGGCTATATATAACATCTATGTATATAAATATATCTATATATAGTTATTCTTTTACAGCTCAGAAAAGTATTCAAAGCAAGTCTCATGGTGCGCCCACAGGTGTGTTCAACCCTTCTTCTTTTTTGCTTTCCACTCGAAAAGTCGAGTTTGGGCCATTTCCAAAAATATTCACTTACCTTGTGCAATTCGAACCGCAGGCATTTTAATTCTCATTTTTGTTACAATTTCCAAAGGGAGTTTCAAAACTTTTCGAGCGCTCGCCCCACTGGCAGCTGGGCGGGCAACTCCTTCGGCTCCTACGGCTCCACTTCTCTGGTTCGCTGCTGCTTTTGCCTTTGAGCTGTTGCCCAACACTGGTCAAATGTTTTTTGCTTTTGATTTTTTCGTTTAGTTTTATTGCACTTTGTTGTTTTTGCTTTGCTGTTTTTTCCTTGTTTGTTTCGAGAGAAAAAAATTCACTGAATTTTGTTTAGATTTTGCTTTTATCTCTTATCTGTGGCCTTACATGGGCTCCACTCGGTCCCACAGCTTTAGTTTTAGGAATTTTCTCGTTGTTTTTGTCATTTTTCCACCTTTTTTGTTTTTGGATTCAAGACATTTTTTCGATTATTTATTTAAATATTTTCATAGATTTTTATTTACTTTACGTTTTAAGTAAAACATAAAAAAAAACAAACAAACAAATTTTCGCACTCGAAAAAAACACTTTTTGCTGCCTGCCTTCTTCTTCTTCTACTACTTCGACGACTGCTATATTGCTTCCTGCTTAGACTTTCGTATAGGAACCGTATGCACTCTAGTTGTTGTTGTTGTAAATCTTATGAGCATTTCTTTAAGTTGTAGTTGTTGTTGATGTTGTTTCTGTTGTTATTGCTGGCAGTTTGGCAGTTGACGAAATTGTTTTTGCGCGTTCCTTTTGGCCACATGCTTTTTCGGCGTTTTGTTGTGCTAAACAACTTTATCAACACATTGTTGCTGTTTCTTGGTTCGCATTGTTGTTGGCGCGGCACAATCCAATTGGCAACGAATTCGACGTCCAATTGGAATCGAACATTTGTTTTTGTTTCTTTTTCGAAAATGCACAAAACACTTGAAAAAAATTGTTGCTGTTTGCGTATGTGTGTGTGCGAGTGTAGTTGTGTTTGTATTAGCCGGGTTTAGTTGCAAACGGGCGGGGATCGAGACGGTGAATGTCGAAAGATGTGCAACCAAATGAAAAAAAATTTTTGTTTGAATACGTATTTAAGCACGCGTCATTATTTGTCGTTGTCCGCTGGCTAACTGTTATTGTTGCATTCGACGTTCAGCGTTTGGCGCTTGGCGTTTGCTGCTGCTGCTGCTGCTGCTGCGTGCACCGCGACGGCGGTGGCAGCCTCGTCAGAAATGTGTGGTGCTAACGGTAACGGCGGAAGTACGCGACTACTACGAGGCGTCAAGCGGCGAGCGCGTCTTCGCTGGCTCTGCTGCGGCTGTGACTGCGGCTGCGGCTGCGGCTACGGCTACGGCTGTCGCTCTGTTGTCGTAGTTGTTGTCGTTGTCCAACCAACAAAGCGCCGTGACGACACCAACACACACACTCCAACACCAACACCAGCGCACACAGTAAGTGAATGGGCAACGGGCGGCAGTGCGAGAGAACTTCTGCTTCGTTGTCGTCGTCGTCGTGGTCGTGTCGGCCAAACGAAACGAACGAAAGCTTGACGAGTGGACGAACACAGTGCGTGAGAGAGCGCACGTTTGCTCGGCTGAGTTTTGAGTTCGAGTTTGTGTGTGTGCGTGTATGAGTGAGTGAGTAAGCGAGCGAGCGAGCGAACGAGCATACGTGTATGTGTGGAGAGGCAGAGCAACAGCAGTGGCTGTGACTGTGGCAGCGACTGTGACTGTGACTGTGACTGCGGCAGCGGCCAAGCTTATGCGAGAGCCTAGAAAAGCCAAAGCCAGTGACAGAGACAGAGCAGCGACGAGAGCATGTCCGAACGCGACGATGTCCTGCGAGCGACTGTGGACGCACACGTTCAGATAATTCAATTTTATTTTAGGGTTTTGCACTTTAATGCCAATCTGAAAATTTGATTTTGGCTAAGCGACGCCAACACGGACGCCGACACCGACGCCGGCGCCGACGCCAACGCCAACGTCAAAGCTACAGCCCTTTTGCTATGGTGTCGTCGGTGGTAATGGTGGTGGTGGTGGGTTGTTGTTATTGTTATTATGCTTGTGTTGTTGTTGTTGGTGGTGGTGGGTTGGTGGGTTGGTGGGCTGATGGGCTGCTGCTGCTGCTGCTGACGTCGCTGCCGCTAGATTTGTTTATTTGGTTTGCTGCCACTCGTTGGTCCGTTGGCCGCATGTGTGTGCGTATGTGGGGGTGGACACACACATACGCATACGATTACGAGAGCGAGCCAGAGTAAGCGCGAGCGAGAGCGCAATAGTCAAACAGAGAGAGAGAGAGAGAGAACGGCAAGCTCGCGTCAGTTGAAACAAATGAAAATAGCCAAGTTCGATGTGGCGACTGTTTCATGCCAGACTGCACACGACGTCGTCGTTGGCAGCGCGGCGACTGCTCAAGTTTGCCGCTGATAACGGTTCACACATGTGTGAAGCGTGCCTATGCTGTATGAAGAGGGATGAGGCGGCTAAAGGATAGCGTGTGGAGAATAAACCGAGCGCAAGTGGGCAGAGTTGCTGCGGCTGCTGCTGACGCGCTGTCCATTGTCCGTTATACGCAGCCGGCGTTTGACCGAATGCGCGCGCAGCTTAAAGCGACGACTGCGCGACGTTTGCCGCGCAAAATCAAAGCGTCAACGACAACAACAATGACAACAACTACAACAACAACAACATCGTAATGAACTCGAATAAGCATAATAGTTTGACTTCTTGCCATTACCCAAAAAACATCCAATTGGAAATCGAACCAAACACTAGCTAGAAACACATTTGCCTTTGTTTTTCATCTGTTTCGCTTTTTCGTAAATTTTTCGCGCGCGCTTCCCGTAGACCGGGCAGAACTTTAGTAGGAACTTGTGGCGCACGTCCTCACAACGCGGCTGCTCGTGTGCATCTAATAAACTAAACTTAGTTTATGCCCATCTTCCATTCAACAAGAGGCCACTGGCGCTGTCGCCGCTGCCACTGCCACTGCCACTGCTTCAGCTTTAGCTGCCGAGCAGCAGGCAGGCAAGCAAGCAAGCAACCAACCAAACCACTCGCAACGCCGACGTCGCTGCCAGCGCCAACTGGCGGCCGGCCACAGCCTGCCCTCGCCTGGCCAAACGCCTTCTCAGTCGGCGTTCGAACAGCAGCTGAAGCTAACGCTAGCTCCAGCTGCAGTCGGCGCTGAAGCTGCCGAATAGCCCGAACAGCGAGCCGCCAACCGACGTAGTTAGTCCGACGAGTTGTTCGGGTTGAAGTTCATTTGGTTGTGGGGCAAATGAGAATACTGTAAATTCATATATAGACCAGATGTAAAATTGCATTCAGAGTCATTCATATCGAGTACATTCATTGATAATTTTTGTTAAGTGTTGTTCATGAGAGCTTATTCGATTATTCAGGAATACATTCATGAGTGGTTGAGATTTTTTTTATTCATAGTTGTGTTCGACAGCTTAGTTTAACATAAACATTGAATACACTCAGTTGAGCTTTTATGGTAAGTGAGTGTATTCATGTTATTCATAACTATTTGCATATGAATATTTCAATAAAGTTCATTGATCGATTTGAATATTACTTAAGAGTACACTCAGTTGAGCTTTTATGGTAAGTGAGTGTATTCATGTTATTCATAACTATGGGCATATGAATATTTCAACAATGTTCATTGATCGATTTGAGTATTACTTATGAGTACATTCATGAGTTTATTAATGTCATTCAGAGATGGCTATTCGAGTATAATTATGAAAATATTGAACACAGTCAACTTATTATGAATTCATTCATGAGTGCATTCATAAGCAAAATAATACGTAAAATTATGTCTAAAGACACCCATAAGAATAGTCTTATTCATTTTGTTGCGTATTCAGTGGAGCCCTATATACCCATGATTATATTCAGAGCTTAACTTTTGTTCATATATCAAAAACTTAATTTATATATAACATTTCTGACATAATAAATAGGTAATTATTTTTATTCATAAGTGTATTCAAGATTATATTTGTGAGTGCAGTCACTCATGAAATATAAATATAAATATTTTGTAATTAAAAATATAGACTTACTCGTATGAGTGTATTCATGAGTGTATTCATAAATATATTCACGAGTGTATTCATGTAAATTATGAAAAATACATCCTTAGCAATCAGAGTAGACATATTTGGTTCAGAGTATATAGTCACGTATGTATGAATATTCACATATATTCATATATAAATATGTATATGTGTGTGTATGTGTGTTGGTGTTGGTGTGGCTAGGTGCGTTCTAACTGCAATTGGAGTCTGCTGCACTGGAGTGGAGCTGCTGCCTGTACTTGAGCTTAATACTCGCCCACCGCGGTCAACACCGGCTAATGCACATTAATCACTGCAGCTGCGGCGTCGACAGCGACGCCGACAGTGACAGCGCTTCGGTGGGTGGGCGCTAGGTCGGGTGGCTGTTGGCTTGGCTCGTGCAGCATGTTGCAAGCTGAACGTTGCGAGGCGGACCGCAACTGGACGCGAGCAGTTCGAGTCGTACACACACACACACACACACACACACACACATTGGCATTCACACTAGCTGCTGTCAACGCTGACGTCGCCGCCGACTGCGCTGCCCAAGCATTGCACCCATTAATGTCAGCGCTTTGATATGAGAAGCACAGCACGTACTCGAAGCATGTGTGTGAGTGCGACTGTGTGTGTGTGCCCAAAAGTGAATGCGAATTGTTTTTATTGCAAAGGTTTGCGTTATTGTTAATTGTGCTGCGCGCTTTGTGAGTGTGAGGCAGAGCGACTACAAGACAGAAAGAGAGAGAGAGAGAGAGGGAGCGAGAGAGAGAGAGTAAGAGAGATAGAGCGTGAGAGAGAGCGAGTGCGAGCGAGACAGATAGAGATCATTAGCGCCACACATGTGTGCACATGAGTGTATTGTGAGTGTCCACTGAGACTCAGCCCCAGCACCAAGCCTTCGAATGTGTGTGTGTGTGTGTGTATGTGTGTTTCGTATATGTACATACATACATACATATGAACATGCATACATACTTACATATAAGTGTGACACTTGCACGAATGCTGCGCTGATAACCTCAAGCTTAACCCATTGTTTGCCACCCATCCAAACCCCAACCCCAACCCCAACCCCTTTGCTTCCCCCTCCCCCCCTTTCCCTGCTCTACTCTCACACGCATGCCTCGCTGTGTCCACAGCTATAACCTACATGGCTATAGCATATGTATCGGCGCCTTGGCTTATATGTACACACACACACACGCACAGACACACATACACTCACACTCACACTCACACACTCATACGCACGCACTCACATATGCGTCGCACTCATATGAGCGTCGCACACGCGCGTTCTCCCCATCGATTGGCCATCGTCGCTCTCGCAGTTCGAGTAACTGTCCCAACCCAAATGGCCCCCCGCTAACGGCAAGCTCCCCTCACGCTCTGCAGTCTTGCACTCAACCTGCCGTTAGTCGCGCTCTCGCGCACAGGTAGCCGCTGAGAGCGAGAGAGAGTGAGAAAGCGTAAGAGTAAGAGAGCGAGATGCTGCGGCCGCGACCACGACTGCTGTTGCTGCTGCTGCTGCTGCTACTGCTGCTGCTGCTTCTGCTGCTGCTGCTGCGGTCGCTGTCTATGCCAAAGCTACCCCTGCTTGGCTCAACAGAGTCAAAGAGAGACAGCAAAACTGAGAGCGAGAGAGTGCCCAACGAGAGAGCATCTGAGAGCGGGTTGCCAGCTTCGGATGGGGTTATGTGTGCAGGCGAGCTTTGGCATCCGCGTTGCGCTTATCAGTCGTCGCGCCAGCGTTGACAATGCCGGCAGGCGGCAAACGCATGCCACATGCCACATACCACGTCGTCAGCCCAAGATGAACCCTAAATAAATGATCATCATCGAGCTTTCACTCAAATTAATAATATCTCCTCTGTCACAGTTCTTATCTAGGGTCGAGAAAGTTTTCAAAGCTCTTTAAAGTTCATAACTTTATCGAAACTCAATCGATTTCTAATTTCGATATCGATATCTTTTTGAGCTCTTATCTTACTAAAATTTTCCTGCTAAAAATCACAAATTTGTAAAGTTGCCTCAGTACAGTAAAAAATTATTTAAAAAACTTTTTAGTTTTTACACTTTTTTACAAAATGTTGTGGAATCATTAGAAAAAATTAAGAGAACTTACATTAAGCCTTTTCTTTCTCTAGCTCTTTAAGTTTTCGAGTTAAGCTTACGAAATTCAGACTCAAAATTCATTTTTATTTTTGCTTTTATTAGGAAAATGGGAGAAAACGGCGAGAAAAATTGGTAAACTTATTCAACCGGATGTTGAGAGCTCAACATACTTAAAGCTCATTTAGATAGGGCTAATAAATTTACCAGATATTTATTTTTATACTATATACATATATAAAATATGCAAAGATTCCGCCGTTTAAGCTCAGCATTAATTGAAATTTCAAATATTTGATGAGAAGATTGAAAGAATCTGTGAATTCGAAAATTTTGCTTGTCTGATTATGTAAATGGTATTTAGATTGTAGAATGCCACAGAGTTATATATGTATATATATATAACTATATATATATGTATATATATATATATATATATATATATATATATATATATATATATACATGTGCGTATTATGTTGGTTTTTAGGGCTTGTCCAAAAGGTTGTGTGCTCTGCAGTTGTGGGTGTGCGGTGGTACGGTACGGTGGTACGGTGGTGCGCGGCTGTCTATAGGTATGCGGCAACAGTTGCCAGATTTCGTTTAATATTTTTCTTTTGCATTTTGTTGTTGTTTGTCAACACTCGGAATGCGGCTACATCAAACAAAGCAAGCGAAAAAAGGAGCACTCGTAATTACCCTTCGCAGCGGCATTTCAATAAGTAAATAATAAGTAGGGTGGGGGAGGTGCAGAGGCAAGGGGAAGCAAGTGTATATAAAGGGCATATATATAAATGCATATATATATATATATATATATATAAATATATATATGTATGTGTGTGTGAATGTGAATCGCATAATATATGCACAGCCTCCGTGTCGGCAAGATGTGAGATTTTTTAAAAGCGAGACTCAACTAAAACAACAGCAACAACAACTGCAATAGCAACAACAACAACAACAACAACAACAACTGCAACGTAAATTACAAGAATTGCCAACAATTACCAAAGCCAAGAGGTATAGTTGAGAAGGCAAAGGGGGTTGCTTGGCTGTGTGACATATGCAGCAGCAGCAAAAGCTGCTTGAGTTTTGAGTGCACTCCTTGCAACTGCAACTGCAACTGCACTGCAACTGAGCTTCATTATATAATCCTGCGGCGCATGTCCAGCATTAGAAGTGTCGACAAATTGGCCAACAATCTGAGCTAAGCTCTCCGTCTCCCCATCTCTCGCTCCCTCTCTCTCTCGCTCTCTCTCTCTTGCTGCCTGACTGTCTGACGATCTGGCCAACGGGCAGCTGCTGCATTAGCATTAAGCTGCCCCAACCGAAACAGTGTTGAGCAACGTCATATTTTAGCAGTTAACTTTGATTGAGATTTCTGTGTTCGTCAAATTCAAATTCATATTTATACTTTCAATTGGGCAAGTCTTAAGCTCAAGCTTGAAATACCCGATATTAATATTTTAATATATTATTATAGTAGAATATTAGTAGCATATTAATATATATATATATTAAAAGTATAGTAGAATATATTAGAATATTATAGTAGAATATATTTATTTTTGATTCGATCTGTAGATCAGCTGAAGCAGAGATCACACACGAATATAAATTTAGATGAAGCCAGCACATAAATTACCTGTCGGACGCCTGCTTTACTTTTTTACTTTTACTTGAGTCTTAAGATATTATATTTTATTTATTTAATATTTATATTTATCTATGTGCTTAGAAAGAGAGGTTTGGTGTCTAGGCCTTCTGCTCGTTGTAGATCTGGTATTTGCTGCTGTTGCAGGGGGGATGATCTGACCAAGAGGAAGTCTGAAAAGTTTATATAGGGCAAAACGGGGCACAACAAATTAGAGCTGGGCGTAGAGTCAAAGGCTTAACAGTTGTAACAAACCAGATTTGACTTAGCTGATTTTGATAGTAATAAAATTGTTAAAGCAATATTGGCTAGGTAGAGTGTAATGTCTTGGGTTGTCTCAGTTGTAAGATGTAGCCTTTTCTTTAGCCATAAAACTAGCTTTTCTTCGTAGAGCAGAACAGCTGACAGCTCTGCATCAGCTTGTCCCTCTGTGCGTCTGTCCGTCTGCCCGCCTGGCCGAGTCGCTGGTCATGATTGCTGCCTAAGTGGCAGCCGCTCAATCGCTGCCAATTTGCAATTGGCCAAGGGGCTGCACAAGCTGGCCATTATCACGGCTACCGTTGGGCTAGCAGCAGCGGCAGCGGCGGCAACAGCAACAGCAGTGGCAGCATCTGTGGCAGTTGCTGTGGCAGGTTCGGTGCCAGGCGGCGTTGAGCGCGTTGCTTGGCCATTAATTGTCGCGTGAACAGCTTTGTTGGATCGATTGCGGGTCACAGTTTCGATAGCACCGCTATGTCAACCCACTGGGCGAATCATCGAGCGACCCACCAAGCCGACCCACCACGCGACCAATTGAAATGTTCTCAATGCCAAGCGCTGGCCGTTGATCGATTAAACGAGCTGCCACATGGGATGCGGGTCGTCGCATAACGAACATTCCATTCCATTCCATTACATTCCATTCCATTCCATTTTGTTTCCATTGACAAATTTGTTGATTGGACGTGCGTAGCCATGGCATCTAAGAGCTCACATTACGTTTATAGCATATTACATGTTCCATTCCATTGCGTTCCATGCCATCGTTTGCGTTGACAAATTGTTGATTGACGCAATCCGTTGGCCAGGGCCGCGTAGCCATGGAATCTGAGAGTCGAGGCAGACCTCGCCTGTGGTTAGCCCCTTACCAAAGGTGGTGCAGGTGGTGACGGCGGTGGTGCTCTTAGGGGCCGGCTGATTCTTGTTGTTTCCGCGGGCTAAACAAAGTTTATCGATTTAACAAAATTCATTGAGCCCAAGTGCCACATTTGGCTCCTGGGACGACCTGCACCGGCCGTGGCCGGGTTTGGGTTTGGGCCTGGGCCTGGGCCTGGGCTTTTGGTTTTGGCTTTGTTTAGATGACCCAACAAACTCGGCGCTCGGCCCGTTGGCCGGGCACTGCCGGCGCCGGAGGCCCACCCAAGTGATCGATTATACATTCGATGGCCATGAAGGCTAACAACTATAAACGGCTTTGTCCTCAATGCCCTTCTCGCGGGCGTGGGCACCCATTAGCCGTAGATACCATAGATACTACTTAGCGGGCAAATGGTGAGGCAAGAAAAGAATACGATAATTATTTAGATAGGATATTCCCATTTCATAATATTTCAGTGAGAACATTTTCCCTTCATATAACTTTCCACAGTGGAAACCCTTCTTGATCAGCCCAACTTGGGATATAGCTGCTGCTCGAACTCAGTCAGAGTGCTCCTCTTATTAAATACACCTCCAGCACTTGAGTTATATTCCGAGTCCTAGATAGCGGTAGCTACTTAATCAATTCCAGATCTGAATTCCACATGTGCAAGGATCTTCGGTAGAGTCCTTGACACTCGTTGGGTTCGTGACTTCTGTTTTCTCTCTCCGCTACTCGTAGCATTCTTAATTGAATTTTCAAATTTTTACAAGTGCCACGCACTTGATCTCTCAAGTGGGCGATTCGGTAATTCTATACACCGGTCGGGTCACAGTAGGCGCCTTCTAAGAGTTTTGTTTTAACATTTGCGGTTGAACAGCTCTTGAGAGGTTGAACACAATCCTTCCAACAGGTATTTAGGTATATTTTCGCTTGTGAAACATATACATAAAACAAATAACCACTTGGAGTTACGTTTTTCACATTTATCGTAAATATATAATATATATTAAAACTTGACTCTCTTTAAGAGCAAGTTGGAGGATCTTAATTTCTTCTTTATATTGATATGATATATCGCGCTATATGCTGAATAAATTCTGAACAATATCTTCTAATTTTGTGTTGAGTAACTTAGTTTTAATCAAGTAAATGCTATATATAAACAGAAGCAAGTGTTCTATGTTCGAGACATAAATTTCAAAACATTATAGAAACATAAAGTTTCTCTTTAAAAGATTTGATTAACTGTAAACTCTTTTAATAGAACAAGCCGAGAATATGAACTCATTTTTGATTTCAAATGCGGTTTCTCAAGTGCTTTCGAGGAGACCTGTGTGTGCGTGTGTGTGTTTCTTGTCTCTTGCTGTGAAATTGTCTCCCTTCTCCATTTACACGCTGCGACAGTGTCCAAATGACATTATTGAGAGCTGAGCAGTGGGTACGAGGAGCGCGACGCAATGGGAAAGACAAAGAAGGAAAAAAAGAACATGAAAATAGTAGCATTTGCCATAAAAAAGACACCAGCGGCAGAACAACAACGGCAACAGCAACAACATCACATGAAATTTTGGTAAATGGGAAAATAAAATAAATATTTTTGAATTAATGGAATCTCAAGTGTGTCCACAAATGGAACACTGACAAGATGAAGCTGTACAAGCAGCAATGGGGTCGCCTGATCGATGGAGGCGATGCGACCAACTCGAGAGGCAAATTTTTGCGGCCCAGCGACAATGTCAAAGTCGCCAGCGGCAGCGACAGCAACAGCCCCACGGCCAGCGACAGCGACTGCGACTGCGACAGCGACTGCGGCAGAGACTCGACTCGGCGTGGCAGTGTCAGCCGTCCGTTCCGCTGACTGGCAACGGCTCATGGACAAACATGTGGCAGACACATGTGTGTGCCCGCCCAGCTCTGCGGCGGGCAACACAGTCCGGTTGTTATTTTTAAGCATCCATGGGGATGGGACGCTCGTCGGCAGCCCAGATCACAGATCGCTTGACAGTGAGAACGGACGCGGATTCCAAATGCGACTCGAATTTGTATCGAGATTCAGTTGCAGTTGCAGCCCACAGCATTTGACCAGGCGACTGCCAAGCTACAGGAAACAGCCCCCAGTTTCAGTGCAGGTCCAAGAGCGGAGCGGAGTAGTAGGGTATCAGGGGAGCTGCGATCCGTAGCGGGGGGTGAACTTGAAAATATTTAACATTAAGTGTGAGATATTTATATATTTCCACTAGGTTTTCCCTTGCTTTTCCTTCTTTTTTATGGCATTCAGCAGAAGCGAGAGGTACAGTTGAGATGTGAAGTGGATAGAAATTCATTAAGGAGAGAAAACTAGATGAAAGCGAAGCAGAGAGTGAGAGTCAAGAGAAGTTTGCCATTTCATCTAGAGCTCACTTAAGTCCCTATAGGGGAGCTGCCTAGGGAATCGGTTGCAAAAACTTGTTCCAAAAGTTTAGCTGACATATTCCAAAAGTAGGACTTCGGCTGCTTGATAGAATTTCTTTCAGTTCTTCCTACGTAAAAGTTCAATCTTCTTTCTCTATATTTTTTAGTGATCTTCGATTGTCTTTAGGCTTTCTGGCCACCACAAAGTGGTATTTGGATGGCATTTCCCTGTGTGGCAAAGGCGTTAAGCAGTCTGGCTAGAGAGTTGGCGACTGGGAGCGGGATTTGGATTGGGAATCTGTGATCCGTGCTCTGCCACATAGCCAGCCGCACAGCAGAGTCACGATGGCATTGCCAACAACAACAACAACAACAACAACAACAACCACTGGTGACAGTCACAAAGCCAGCGACAACAACAACAGCAAAATAATCATAGAACGCTTAGGGGTTAACATTCGCTGGGGGGCGAGGTGGTTGAGGAGGGGCGCCAAAAGGGGAGAGAGACGGGGAAGAGCCATTGCGCTGGCTAAATACTTCGTATATACGGCATTTGTGGGTTTATCTTAATTGCAATATCTCTGGATATCTCTTGATTGCAATCTGAGGTGCATCATAGTGCACAAACTGAACTTATCTGGCCAGGCATGCGATATACGAGTTTGTATATAAATATGTATATAAAGACATATATATACCTACGTGTGTATGTGTGTGTGTGGCTCTCCCAGGCGCATTGCGATCGAAACACAATCGAGGCGGAGCTGCAGTCGTAGACGTTGAGACAATTCGAGCATTGTCATGTGCATGCCCTGCATTACTAGAGGGTGTTACGAGCTTGTAAAGGCATATGTAACCAAATCTATAATTATGTATAATAAACGTACACTGCATATTGCATATGTGTATATTTTATAAAACAAAAAACATAACAGTTCGTTTACTAATCGAGGTTTATTATTTCCAACATCAATTTCAGTTTTCAATATTTACAAGAAATTGTCAGCTCAAGCACCTTCACAAAATCTAATCTAGTACTCAACTGAAAAACGTAACACATTTGATATATATTATTATTTATATTATTATATATTATTATCAGCTTTGCTATTTAGTTGAGGTATTTTCAGCGAGCTGTAGAGCAAACGTAATTCGACTTGAGACTTTATTTTAGAGGAAATTGTTAATATTATATCTTTTGTTTTGTTTGCTCTTTAGCTTAAGCGGCGGCAGCCCACGCAGTCTGCCTATGAATCGAATGACTCGCCTGGCTAAATCTCAGCATAATGAATGAATTGCTGCCTGCTTGACTGACTGACTGACTGACTGACAGAGTGACTGAGTGACTGACTGACTGAATGTTTAGCTGGCTAAATGACAAATGGGACTGGCAAAAATGCTGTTAAGGTGGCGCATGACACTAAAAAACAACTACAATATTGAAGAGCAACAACAATTACTACTGCAGGCCAGCATTTAGTCAAGCCCAAGCTGCTGTTGGCCAGGCCCACAATGCAAGCAGGAGTAGGTCTGGCAAAAGATCTGCGCACATCGCTAAACGAAGCTCTCTCACTCCACTCTATGGCTAGCTGTTATACGAGCAATCTGTCCCCTGTCTCTGGAGCTCAAGATCTGATAAGCGAATTGGAATGCTTTGATTGAGAGTTGGGCTCTTATTAAATATTAATAGAATGCAGTTCAAATATTAAGTATTCCGTTTGATTTGATATATATGTATCAAGAAGAGCAGAGATCAGTCACTCATCTGGTTATAAACTGCTCCGGGATTCGGATGTTCGGTCACTTAGCAATCAGTTTATCTAGCAGAGCTAGGGCAGACTTCATTTCCTTAATAGTTCAAATTAAATTCAATTTTGAAAGGTAGGTACGATAGGCTTTGGTCGCCTCTGTCATTTCCTGTGCTTGTGCGTTAGGTGGGCATTTAGTGGGTGAGGTAATTGTAATTGCGGTTGCGAATAAGCCAAGAGTCCTCCATGGCTGGCACTTGCACACGCACACGCGCACGCAGAGGCAGACGCATACACGCACACACGGAACGTGGCCGTGCCCCTGGCCGGAGCTGGAGTTGGAGCTGAAGCTGGTGCTGGTGCTGGTGCTGGTGCTGGGGACAGATCGGACTCGCTGCTCCACATCAATGAATATCAAATGAGCTAAGGCGTACCTGCGATATGTCTTGCTCCCATTCGCAGCGATATCTCTGCATCTGTGGCCCCAACTGTGGCCCAAGCTTTGCCTCACGCACACGCGAGCGGATGAGAAATCAGAAATCAGCGCCCAGAAATCATTTTGGGGCCCCAACAACAACAACAACAACAACAACTGAGTGCAGCTGAGCGTAGGCTGGGACAATTTTGTACTTGTAAGTGATCGCACTTGGAGCCGAGGCAGAGGTGGGCGGGTGCAGCGGCGGAGGTAGAGGGATGACGGGGTATTTCAGCTTGGTTTTGATTTTGCTTTTGCTTTTTTTACTTTTCTCCTCGTTTTTTCTGTTTTTTTGGGTGTGCGCCCATGCCCAAGTTGGGTGTATTGAGGGGCATGCCAGAGAGCCACGCCCAGTTTTTGTGGTCATCAATGGCACCACGGGCAAAGGCAGAGGCAGAGCACAGATGATGATCATATTGTTGTTGTCGTTGTTGTTGTTACTGCCGGCAAGCCCGAGACAAAACGAGACAAGACGACGCGAGACGAGACGAGCCAAGAGTGGAGGAGTGGAGAGTCGAAAGCTGAGACAAGATTCGGTTGGGAATGGAACTGGCGCTGTACTATTTTCAGTTGGGCTGTCATGCATCGACGACGTCGAACTAATCATATGGCACCAATATGCGTGAGCCAACATTGGAGTCCATGACTGAAAGCAGACCGAGCTGAAACTGAACTCAGCTCTGAGCTGAAGACGCGGCGGCTCATGGCCAGCTCGTGTGGATGGCGCTTTTGTGCATTGAGCTCATTTCAAGCATACCCTGCATTAGATGCCATGGGCAAGGGGTATTCAGAAAGTAAAGAAAGCGCCCCAGATAAATAGGAAAGAATATTGATCACGAATGTTTCCTAATAAAACATATTGAATACAAAATTGGGCAGAGATTCTTAAAGTAAACAAATCAAAGCAGCAGAACTAATATTTAAATAGATGGCATAAAGATAGAGGAAAGCTTAAGTGAGTGTAGATTAGAGAAGTGCGGCGAGGAGGAGTGAAGAGTCGATAGCTGAGATTTGGTTGGGAGTCGAGCTAGGCTCTACTATTCTCAGTTGTGGCTAATTGAAGTTGCCAACTATTACGTGATAACTCGCAGTCTATCATTTGTATATGATGTCAGTTTGGTCTGTTAACGTCACCCGGCGATCATCGTCAGCGGCAAACAATAAATGTCAGACTTGAGCTGGCATTTGACGATCGTCGTCGCAGCTTTTGGCCGGTCAATTTTCAAGTGCATGTGTATATGTGTCTCTCTCTCTGTGTGTGTGTGTGTTTTAGCAGCTGCCTTTGCAATTTCTCGCTTGAGCAGCGATGACAACAACGTCAACCGATGAGGTCAAAGTGCGCGAAATCGCATATAATTCGGACAGAAATTGAAAGTGAGCCCCGAGAGAGGAAGCTCTGGACAACAGAGAACTGAGGGACGGTGCTAGGCAGGGTAGGGACAGGGATTGCCTGGCCAGTGACTCGGCACTTTGCATTGCGGCCACACTGATTTATAATTAGTCATGCCTCAGGCAGTGCCACATCATTAGGTAATGAATGCCCAATGGCCATTGCCCAACTGAGCGAAGCAGCTGGCATAGATGAGAGAGACGAACTCTTCAACTGGGTCGCATCCACGTCCAAATCCATATCCATCGATGACTTGCTGTGACAGCGGGCACAACCACAGATCTGACGCCGACTGCGGAGGTGTGTGCGAGTGTGTCTGTCTGGCCGCGTCTGTGTGAGTGCGACTGGCAGAGAGTACGACTTACGGCCTCGACTCCATGGCTCATTATTTAAACGACGCTGGCTTGCCTGTTAAAAGCCATCAATAAACGACAACGTATGGGCTAGCCGCAGAGACCCACAGTGATCCACACAGTGATCCACAGAGATCCACACAGTGATCCGCTGACCATCGTGGAGGGCTTGGCAATTGCAACATGCAAATGTGAGTGGGTGGGCAAACTTTGCAGTTGTCGGACGCTCCCCAAACGGTTTGTCGATTTGTCGATTTGTCGGCTTGCCAGTCTGGGAGCAGCACTTACGTTACGTTACAGATTGACGCTCAGATTTCTGGGTATATGCCGATGTAAATCGCTCACAGAGGCTACCACACTCCACTCAGCTGTTAGCTGGCGTCAAGAGGCGCTCGCAGCACACACGCATCACTCAAAAATGCGCCTAATTGAGTTCTCCTCGTGCTGTGTGCCAGGCCATCTATGTAATTAAAAATCTTTCATTCATAATCACAATATGCACTGGAAGGTAATTCAGTATCTGTATCTAATTTCTGCCAATCTTTCAATGGCTGAAATTGTTTCCCATCGTCAGCTTCCTTCTCTCTTCTGCTGACTAAAGGCATTTTAGGGTGATCGAAATTCCCTTTGTATCTAGTTGCTGGCTCGATTAAATTTCAATTCGAGACAGCTCCATTAGCTGGCCAGCAACACGGATCACGTGCGGCTCACAATTAAGCTTTTGCGGCAATTTTAAAAGTGTTCCTTTGTGGCTTTCACTTGGAATGAACGGGCTCTTTCGCTTGTTTGTCCTTTTTAGACTTTCGGCTAGAGGCCAGGCGATGCTTATCGGCAACTACACACGTTGACGATAACCGAAAAAATTGAGAAAAACAAAACTTTCGCCTCGCATTGCTCCACGTGCTCCGGGAGCGGGGGTAGCTGGCACCCGGAGTGCTGAAGTGCCGGATTGCCGGAGTGGGGATTCGAATTGTGTTGGCCATTTGTGCGGGTACGTGTACCTGACGGCGATACGAAGAGCTTGGCCTCATCTTTGGTAACTTTTTTTCTTGCTAAGGCATGCACAACGTTGTTGTCTCTGAGCTGGGCCAGCTTCACACTCGAGTGCTCGCAATTAAAATACAGCATGTCCAACTGATAAGCCTTCATGCATTCTTTTCACTTGCCGACCACAAGAAGCAAAGCGAACCACCCCCAGTCCGACTGGCCGCCTTCTGGCTCAACAAAAGGCACTTTGGGTCCCTCGGCCTGGGCGACTTTTGTCAAAACAAAAAATTGAAAAGTTTTGATAAATCGCAAGCAAATTGAAAGGCCGAAGGGTGGTGCGGGTGGCTTGTGGTCTGGCTCAACTGCCAGCAGGCACAACATAAAACGACACTCACATACACACGCATGCACACACACCCACATGTACACTCAACAATTGACTTGGCCACGATACACTTTTTTGAATTAGTTAGCTTGCACTGCCTACCGCCCACGCCCAACTCCCCTTCCCCGCCCACGCATCCACTTAACGACTCATTCAAAGACTCTTCACACACACACACAAAAAACTTTTAATTTGGCCAGTTTGAAAGGTGAAAAGGACATTTTAGCTGGTCCTGCGATAAGCTGCTTGGCCTCCCAATGAAATATTTATGCCGGACAGCATTAAAGTACCTTCAGTAGAATATGTGGGCTAGAGCACGGGCACAGCCTGCACAAAGGGCACAGCTGACCGGGAGCTGTGAATAAGACCAGTTGCTACGAGTGGAAAGTAAACGACAGGTCCAGCCGTGTCCCCACGAATTATATCGTTAGATCGTAACAGCTAAGCCAAAGTATTTGGTAATTTAAAAGAATATTTCGTAAATGGATTAATGCATTAAGGCATGTGGTACTAGGATCATCCAAATAAAGCTGAAGCTATCTAAAACCAAGTCACTATCAACTCAAATGAACTGCCTGAAGCAGCGATCGACAGACATTGCTAATCCGATGGATGGATCAATCGAGACTCGTGGCGAGTGTGGCTTGGTAGGTGGCTCATTTGGCGGCAGTTGATGAGTGTGTGTGAGTGTGTGTGTGTGTGTGTGTGTGTGGGCGGCAGAACATTGCAGCCGAATGTGAGCCACACATGCCACATAATGGGGCAACATTGAAGCATCGTTGCAACTGGATTTGTGCCAAAGTACCAAGTTGCAGTTGCAGTTGCAGTTCAGTTGCAGCAGGGAGAGGAACACAAGACTCGAGACCCGAAACAGAGCTAAAGACAGAGCGGAAGTCATGACTAGCCAAACACGAAGCGCTGAGATGAGCTGCCGTGTCACAGCGCAGCAATCACAGCAACAGCAGCAACAGCAGCAACAACAGCAACGGCAACGGCAACGGCAACAGCAACAGCAACAGAGACAAACAGCGAAGCGCAAAAAATATAATGGAAAATTGTTAGACACAAAACTGAAAATAAGAAAGTTCGTAGATTATTTCGGGCAGAAAGACCACAAAATGCGGCATCGTATAATTTGTGCGCGTGAAAGTGAGAAAAGTTCCAATTACTTTGATGGCAGCGCGACGCCTAAGCATTTAGAGGATCTATCCCGGTCTCTCTCTCTCTCTCTCTCTCTCTCTATCTCTCTCTCTTCTGTCTGTCTGTCTGTCACCCACATAGGAGTAGCATCCACCCCCTTAGCGAGACGTGTTGCATCCAAATTTGTCATAACCACGATTACGATTACACCAGGTGATTGTGAATGTGATGGCCCGAATGGCGCGAATGAATGCGAGTGTGAGCGAGCCAAACACGAGCATCTTGTTCCGCGTCGCGTTATACCGCGTGGCGAATTTCGCGCTTGTGTCCTAATCGTGCCACAGATAGATTCGTGAGTTTAGCATACATATGTCGGATGTAAATCATTTGACAATTTCGCAAAAGCTACGAGCCTCGCTACTGTTCACTCGAGTGGGTGGATGTGGGTGTTGAGACAATGAGCCGACTGTTTGACAACGGGCCAATCATGAAATTAACTTATCGATAACTAACAATCGATAAGTTTCATGTAAACACTAGACTGTGTCTTCCAGTCGGAACTTTGAAGAAAATCTAAGCGCTCAGCTTGTAAGTGTTATCGATCAAGTTTGTCAATATATATCGATAGGTATCATCGCTTAATTTTATCACTATATATCGATTGCATTTATCATATTGTTTTGCATCAAATTTATTTTTAAGAAGTATATCGATGAGTATATCGATAACTGATTACGATAGATATGGCTCTGATATCACTTATGTCATCGATAATAATTTTATGTCTATGTATCAAATACACAACGTGACTAAATTGTCTATTGATGCATCGCTTTTAACATAGATGGCATAAATGCATTTATATTCATGTATCTATAGAAAAGGATAGTGCTGTGGCTAATTAAGTTATCGATATCGATAAATGACTCAATCCATACAAGGCGCTAATTTTTTGGCTTCACTGAAACCTAAATAGATCTCTGTATGCTTATCGATAAAAGCATATTTCTTTTAAGAAGTGCTATCGATAAATCGTTGAATTTCGCTTGCGAATCAATCCACTGTGCGTGCTGCCCTCGCCCACACACTCGTCCCAAAGCCCATCGCCAGGAGCAGAAAACAGCAAAAAGTGCCAATGGGCCGCGATTAGCGATTGGCTTTCATTGATTGGCTGGTTAACCGATGCGCCGACCGCAGAGTAGAACGATGCAGGGGCTACTGCTGTCTGGAACGAATGGGTGCTGGGCTGAAGCTGAAGCTGAGGCTGGAGCGGAAGCTGAAGCTGTAGCAGTAGCAGTAGCAGAAGCTATAGCTATGGCTGGTCCGGACTATTATTAATATTGCTGGGCATTTTATTGTGGCGCGACTTGGTCGTTGGGTGCCTCGCAGTTTTCGTGATTTATTTTTTAAGCAAATTGTCGCCAGCGAAGCCGCAAGCTCTAGCAAAAACTGTCGCCAAATGGCTGCCATGTAACGGGGCCAATGAATAAACGACCGTGGGAGTGGGTAGGTGCCATCTGGCAGGTGGGGTAGTGGAGGGCGAGACATAGGGTATATGGGCTTTAAGGCCTGCCTGCCTGCCTGCCTGCTTGCCTGAATCGTGCATGGCTAAGGCTATGTGCAGCAGTTGCATCTGCTAAAGATTACCACCTCCCTGGACGGTCGTCGACAGTTGCTACTGCTGCTGCTGCTGCTGAGCAAATGTCGCATGTGATTTTCCAAACTGTTTCCACGCTCGCTGCCCACAAAGCCAACAACAACAACAAACGGCGGGACAGCAGCTTCTGCTGCTGCTGCTGATTATCATCAAAAGATCGGAACTTGCGCAGAGACAAACGAAGAAGCTCTCATGTGGCTCCATGGAGCGCTCCAACTTGGCGCTGACTTCCATTTGCTCGCTAGCAATTGTTGCTGCTGTTGCCAGCATACCCTGTTAAATGGAGCATGCTTAAAATTGTATCTGATGTGCCAGAGCAACATACAATAAGCCTAGCATGTTTTTATTTATATTAAATTTTAAATTCATTTTAAATGTATTTTAATTATTATTATTCACAAATATCAAAAATATATAAAAATATATATATATATATATTAATATTAAAATATATATGTATTAATAAAAATAATTAAAATTTATTACAAAAAATACTATACAAAAAATAATTCTTAGAAACAATTTTTTGATATTTATTAATATATTTAATATTTATATTCATTTAATTAACAAAAATCTATTTTATCCATAAATATTTGTAGATTATCATAATAAAACACTTTTATATTTTTCATTATTTTTTATTTATACAAAATCAAACATATTTAAAAATGTATTTTATTTACAAACATAAATATATTTTATGGCTTAATTTATTTCTAGCAGAATTTCTTATTTTTAAATTTTTACCTTAGCAAAATCGATAAGTATTGATTTTCGAATTTGAGTTCGTATGAACAAATGGCTCCCAATTAGAAAAGTAAACTAAGAGTAAGGAGAGCTCTTAATCAATGCAGATTTCATGAAAATTGTATCTCAATCGATAAAAATCGATTTCAAGATACAATTTCTGTCAGAAGTCTGTGCACTTCTGGAAGAAAATCGACTCTTAAATTTGACTTTCGCTAATGCTAACTATAGGGTATAAGTGATTCGAGCTTCTTTGCCTTTGATACAGCTAGTTTGCTGTTGTCGTAGATGTTGTCGCAGTGAAAAGCGTTATGCCCTATAGCCACAGTTCCATGTGGCACAAACGAGTGCAGCAAGCGGCAAGCGGAGCAGAGGCGGGCGAGCGAGCATTTTCGTGGCAAATTAAAGTCCAAGTGCGAGTGCGAGTGCGAGTCAAATTATTTCTTTACATGTGAGTTACTGTTTTCATTGCGGCTCTTAATGTAACTAACTGTTTAGAAATATTTATTATTATTATTGTAGGTGACGTTGCCCCGCTACTCGTTGCTGCTGTTGCTGCTTCCATTATTATTATTTAGCGTTGTTGCTGCCTCGTTTAATCGCCTGATGATGATGACAACGGAGACAACAACAATTATTAAAAGCACTCGAAATCTTGAAGACGCAGGCAGCCGAATGAAATTAAACGGCGGCCAGGCGCATCTAACCGCTACAGACCGCAACCAACGCCAAGCCACCAAACCACCCAACCACCGTTCGATGGCCATGTTCCGATAAGCCTTCAAGGCAAACTGTAGCATCAGGATTACGAGCATTAGATGAGAGTTAGGCGTCAGTCCGCACAGCCAGTTCGAAACGCTTCAATTTAAACAAAACACTTCAAGCATCAGTTACAACTGCTATATTTTGTAGAGCTGCAGATTAAATATTTAGACGAGCTCTAAAGTGCATAATAATAGATTAGAATGGGCACAAAGTAGAAGCTAAATTAGCTAAAAGTGGGCAGCCCTGGCTAATTCTTCAATAAATTACTAAGGACGTATTTAGTTAGATAGATTGTGTTAAAATATAAGCAACAGGTAAGAAAGCCTTAGTCACGTGGGCATACTTTGGCAAATACTTTCTTGAATGACCTAAACTCCTCTTTTTGTCCATTATTTTAAAAGGGACTTTATATAAAACTGAGCGTTCTATTATAATCAATACTGAAATATCGATATTTATTGTCCATTATTTTAAAAGGGACTTTATATAAAACTGAGCGTTCTATTATAATCAATACTGAAATATCGATATTTATCGATTTCTTATTAAAACAGGGCTCACATTACCTTTTAGATAAGTGAATTTATCTGCTGACAGAGCAAACACATTCACATTAAAGATAAGAGGCTGTTGTTACTCTCTACGCATTGATCACAGTCTTAAGCTATTTTACAGTCTATAGTTTTAGTTTTTAGTTTAGGTGTTAGTAGTCAAGTATATTTCATTTAATATTTTATTTTATTTATCTAATATTCTATTCCCTTTCTATTGATCCCCCTTTGTTTGCGCGGCTCATTTACCAAGATTTAACTAAATTTAGTTAACTTAGCTGATAATCTAAGCAGCCAACTAACTAAGCAGTTAGCTAGGAGTGAAGTATTTGAAAATGATTGTCGAGGCAAGTGCAACGACTCTTCGACTTAACCTAAATTAACTTGTATGCCATACGCTTGGACACTGACTCTACACACACACACACACGCACCTAGGCAAGAACAAACATATGTATAGATATGGAGACAAAGATAACAAAACAGAGGAGGACAGTACTTGACTCTGGGTCTAGCTACTCTTTAGCTGGGCTCTTCCGCTTGAGCAAGGGACAGGGCGGGCGAGGGGAGGGGCTGTGGAGAGGGGTCTCTGAAGGCGCTGGTCGGTTGCCCTTGTCGCTTTTGCGGCTCAGTTAATGTTAATGTTAATGCGCTCCAAACTATTTGTACGCCTCTGCAGCGACACCCGCCCCCACCCTGTTGTGTGTGAGTGTGCGTGCAATTGTGACCAGTGGGTTAAACCAATTTCACGCCGGTAAAACGCCATGAGCGTTGCAACCCCGGGCAATAGCATTGAGAAGGTTCTCGTGTCATCTACCTTGGCCATGAGCGGTGCATGGGTGGTGCGTTATGAATGCACTATGTGGTTACTACTAGAGCTAAATGTGCATGACGTACACTTTTGGACACACACACACAGAGACGAACTCACTTTCGAGCTCGTACGAATGTCGCGCTGCGATCTTTGGGCGTCTGAAACCACTGGAACCACTGTAACAACAACACGTCAACCACTTTCATTCAGTCAGTGGAGCGCAAAACCTAGACAACTGAGGCCCTGGACGAGCGAGTCTTGACTTGGCCACATTATCAAAAGCGTTGACTGGTCGCGGCTATTGTCAATGCTTGAACGACACACACACACGCACACTCGCACACACACACACTTGGTGAGACAGCAACGAGAACTCATATTAGGCCATTAAAAGAGCGATAAGAAAGTTCAGCGGAACTGAAGCGCGCAATTTCAGGCTTAGTTTAGTTTTAGTTGTTAGAGAGTGGCAAGGGGGCGGGGCGGCTAAGAGGGCAAGTCAGTGGTTTGCTACGACGTCTGTCTGTTGCTCTATATGCACGTGTGTGTGTGTCTGTGTCTGTGTGAGAGACAAACGTGTGTCCACTACAAATATCACGATCTGGCAATACATGCCACAAACACATGTCGATAGATCGCGCGGCGTGCACAGCTTTTAAACATAATTTTTGCCATGCAATGGCGATGGCTGAGGTGGTGCGCGGCTTGTTGGGGGTGGTGCTGTGAGCTGTGCGCTGTGTGCTGTGTGGTTGTTTGGGCAAAACAATTTTATTGATTAATGAACCATAATTAGAGACATTTACAATGAGCCACAATAATTCTTCATTACCCCCAAAAGCAGAGCGATTCGTTGCTGCAACGAGCTGTGCCACAAGTGGCACCACATGCCGCACCAACACAGCACGGCAGCCAACAGGCAGCACCTACAACTAACTCTCTGGCTAGCCTCGAGGCGACCGCTGACCGGGACCCCGCCGGCCGCCTCGCTCCACCTCGCCACCTGCTCTGCCTGTACGCAGTCGCTGATCGTGGCTCACGCGCACAAACTCATTCAATTTCCATGGCAGACACGATTCGAGCCCAGCCACCAAGCCACCAAGACAGCCAGCCAAACCACCAGCAAGTCTGTGCAGTGGGCTCCATTTCGACTCTTGAATGAATGAATTTTGCGTCTATGCATTGCCAGCATTCGCAGTCGCAGTCGTAGTCGTAGTCGCAGTCCCAATCTGAACTTTCTGTTGGAATCGGCACATGGAACGTGTCAATCGCACACACACACACATTGGCAGAACAAGTTCTGTACGCGAAGGTGGACGCACACGGACTCTAATCACTTCCGACTACAAGTTCATAAATCGAACCATTCCATGCCACCTGCAACCCTCCGCAGCTCTTCTCCCACTTCAGTTTGAAGCGCCAAGCAAATTGTGTTAACGCATTTTCCCAGCGCTTCACGACTGGGCACAAGTGGATGTGGATGTGGATGTGAATGTGGTACAAGATATACGGCTAAACACGCTGTCAGTCGAGTTACTAGCAAATGTCCATTTTATAATACACCGATAACATTAATTGATGATCGAATAACTGTTTATCGATAAATAAATTGGATTATTTATTTTATATTTTTATTGGACATTTCAAAAGTTTACAGCTATCGATATTTTAATTTAATAATTTAAAAATTAACGGTTGATTACATTAGCTATCGGTTTCAAGCTTGGATTATTTTTTATATATTTATCGATAGTTTTGAAAGTGTTGAGCTATCAATAATTGATTAAAAAGCTATCGGTTTCAAGCTTTTATTATGTGTTTTTTACAAATATTTATCACTTTCAACGTTTAGAGTTATCGATAATTCTTAAAAAATTAATGTTCGATTACATTAAAAAACTCAATAACTTATAGTTCAATAGATACTTAAGAAGTCAATAATGTATATTGTAATAATATATCTGTAGCTATCGAAATGCTTCATTTAAATTAGTTAGTACATAAATTGTTTAACAATTGTTAATTAAGAAGGTTATATTCGATAATTGATCGATAAATTAAAATGGAGAATATAAAATATTAAATTATTTATGGAATATCCCAGTGAAAGTATATTGATATCTATATGAAGTTTATTAAACACAATCTATTTTTGACTACTTAAATTATTATCGATATTCGATAGCTTTTTCTCGAATACACCATGTTAATTTTGCACATTTGATAGCATTGCGAGTGTGTGGGCTTGTCCTGGAATGAAGTCCAATTCAATTACGTGAATTTCAAACGCTGCCTTCGTTTAGTTGCTCGTGTAGGCCGTTCGATCGATTAACGATAACAAAAGCATCGAGATCGACATCGACAGCGGCAGCGCCAGCCATTGCCAATGCCACCGCAGTTGGTTGTCTCCGATGCGATGGCCGTTCGATAACCGCAAAACCAGCCCAGCCACCAGTTGGCAGCGCCTCTCAAATGAGCTTTACAGCGCAATTCACAATGCATATTTATTTTGGGAAAATAAGTAATCAATAGAGAGCTGGGGGAGCGGAAGAGAAGTGGGGAATTGGGAGCAGGAAAGAAGCAATTGGTATGGGAAAGAGCAACCGAATTGGCACAGGAAGCCAAACGCCAAACGCCAAACGATGCTCCCAGGCAATCGCCCAGCCAGCCAGCCCGCCAGCCCGCCAGCCAGCCAGATCGCAACTCAACAAATGTATAAATAAATAAAAGCTGATTTATGTAATTTCACAAATTGCGAGCACTTTGAGTAAGAGTCGCGTCTTGGCTTTGTTTTTGTTTTGGTTTTTGTTTTATTTTTTGTCGAGCCGCCGCATGATCCAAATCAATGGCAATTATTAGCGGGCAGTAATCGTGTTTGGGCTGACCAAGCCGCAGCGAACCTGACCTGGCCCAAACATCAACAGAGAGAGAGACAGCGAGAGAGAGAGAGAGTGAGAAAAAGAGAGAGGATGAGGGAGAGAGAATGAGAGTGGATTAGGGCACCTAAACAAAGAAGCCAAGACGCTGAACTCGCAGCACGACGATCTTCAACATAATCATGATGAAGCAGACGATGATGATGATGCTGCAGCGGTGCGAAATTTAAATTTTCGCTCGAAACGCTTCTGGGGACATTGCTGTTGCTGCTGCTGCGGCTGCTGTTGCTGCTGCTGTTGCAACAACTCCAGAGCAACTCTCGACCAGCACTTGCCCGGCGATGGCGGACATGGACGTGGGAACTTTGTATCTAGGCAGCTGCCCCATGGCAAACGCTGGGCAATCGCTGCCGATTGTCGAGTGCTGCCTCGGCTGCTTTGGTTGCTTTGGCTGCCTGAGCTGCTGTGTGCCTTGGGGGCTGTAGGCTTGGCGGAATATCGCGCACGATTGAGGAGCCACTGGCAGTCCAAAACAATGCACTCGCCCCCCTCACTCCCTCACCTGTCAACCCTCTGTAAATGTACAGTTGTAGCTGCTGCTGGCTGCCCACTCCCAGAGCTCAAGTTGTAGCTTTGGCTGTTGCTGTGGCTGTGGCTCTGGCTGTGGCTCTGGCTCTGGCTCAAGCTGTAGCTGGAGCCCAGGCTGTGTTGTCCAAGGCAACAACAATGGAGCTGTGCGGTGGTTTGCTGGATCGATTAAATTGGTCGCTAAAGGTCGAAATTAAATCACGAAATAATTGTTACACCAAATAAGTTCTTCTTTTACTTCGTCTTCTGCTTCTTCTTCGCTGTGGCTTTGGGCTAGTTGGCATCTTCGTGCCGCTAGCTGATCGATCTATGGACCAAGCTGCACACTTAGCCTTTGACTGACCGTCACTAGTCCGCTCTCCCTCTCTTCCCTCTCTCCTCCTCTCACTCTCTCCCATTCTCTCTTACGTTGACTGCCTCATCAACATCTCAAGCATTATGAGAATTGTCTGCTGGCCACGGCATTGGACTCTTGGCCGCCTGTGTTATTGGCCTTAACGTGTCCGTTTTGGACAAAGTAGACATAATGCAGCCCCTGGCAATTACCTCGTGTCACAATAAATTGTTTTTGCAGCAGTAGCTGCGAGCAGGCGGAGGCAGATCTGGGCAACTCGAGGCTAGTGGAGCCTGCCTGGTGGAGGCTGCAGCAGGCGGCGATAGCCGTGTTGGCCAATGGCCACAAATCTTGTTTCGACTGCCGTGTAATATGTAAATTGAAAATGCTAAACACCAGACATTAAACGTTACAGATACACAAACAGTTCCAGATACAGATTCGGACACAGATGCAGATACAGATACACAGATACACCGATACAGAGATGCACAAACAATAAGAGACGCAGATACTGATACAGCATAGATAGAGCGCTGCATTTGCAATAAACCAAAACATGCTGAGCCCGCTGAGTGGGCGACAAATTTTAGATCTGGGCAGAGGCTAAACCAAACTACAAATGTGATCTATTATACAAGCTGGAACACTTCGTATTACCACATCTAGGTTCAAATCTCTGTTTGACTTCAGTTAGTAGTAAAAATAATATCAGCTGAAATAAATAGATAATAATAAATAATAAGTGTGTGATCGACTGATGTATACATTAATATCTACAGATGTAGTATGTAATCAGCTGATGTATACCTTAGTATATACATATGTAGTATGTAATCAACTGATGTATACATTAGTATATACATATGAGTATGTAATCAACTGATGTATACATCATATACATAGGTAAAGTATAATCATCTGAAGAATAAATAACTTTATGTGCATGTATTGTTTATTAAATTGATGACAAATATGCCTAATGACATCAATTGATGTATACATCCCTAAATATGTTCAATGTATGCATATAAATTATGAATATATCATTATATATGTACGTATTCATTATTCAATAGATGTATACATAATTATATGTGTCTTAAGTCTTCAATTGATGTATACAATCTTAAATATCAATTGCTGACGATATGTAGTATATGAATCAAGATGTATACATCAATCGATATATATGCACTCAAGTAATGTATACATCATGTTACACATATGTACTGATACACTAGTTTATGTGTGCATCACTATACATGTATGTAGTATGTATTCATTTGATGTATACATCATCACTATACATGTATGTAGTATGTATTCATTTGATGTATACATCATTATATATGCCATATTTTGTCAATTGATGTATACATCATCACTATACATGTATGCAGTATGTATTCATTTGATGTATACATCATTATATTTGCTATATTTGTCAGTTATGATGATGTATGATGATGTATACACAAATGTAGTATTTATTCAATTGATGTATACATCCTTATTTAATCTATATAATTAATGAAGTATAAATTTTTTCATTATATGTATTTTTGTCGTATGTAATGGGCTGATGACTACATCATTCTATATTTGGTATGTTTCAAATTGATGTAAACAGTACTCTATAGTGATTATGTAGTCAACTGATGTATACATCATTCATTACGAAATATGTATTCAGTAGATGCATTGGGAGCAGATTCCATTCTCTTTGCCTTTCTCTTGCATGCAGCATGACGCGGCAGCTAATTGAAAACTAAAAGTAGAATATTTTTTTTTTTTGGACAGAAACATAACTGCAAATGTTGCCCGTCGCCAGTTGCCAGTTGCCAGTTGCCTGTTGGCTGTTGGCTGTTGACTGTTGCCTGTTGCTTGTTGCAGACGCACACACACAGACACAGAATTGACAAAACGATTTCCAGCGCACAGTGCCAAACAAATTGAGCTATTGTAATTGCCCAAAACGTTCAAATCCATCTTGAGTGCTCCACTGTAGCCCATCCAGCCCCCCTTGCCTCCGCTCGGCCCCTGGCACCTTGCACCTTGGTGCAATGCAAAGTACGTGGGGCATGCGAGCCATACTACTGGGGAATTCAGTGCCACGACTTCTTGAGTGGCATGTGAACAAGCAAACGTTGTTGTTATTGTTGTTCTCGGCGCAAGCTGTTGTTGTTCTTATTGTTGTTGGGCTTGCGAAATGCGACCAGGCCACGATGCACTGCTCCCCAGTTAGTGGGTGAGTGATGCGATGGCGCTGCAACCAGATTCAAGGTGCAATGCAACCGAAAGTCGAGGCAACTACGCCTCTGTCTACCTCAGGCCACTCTCCGCTCAGCTCTCTGCCTACCTACCTAGATACATGTATATCCCTCTGTCCATCTCCGGCTCGCAATGAGTGATTGCCAGCAAGTCGAGCTGGGGTCAGGTGACAGACGACGTTGGCGACTGCAACTGCAACTGCAACTGCAACAGCGGCGTGCCATGACTTCACCGTACCCACATGTTTGAAAATTACACACGATCATTAAAAGATTGTATTCATGTCGAGATATTTTGCGCACTACAGTTGCCGTTTCTATATATGCTAGAGACACACACACGCACACACACACATACACACATGTACACAGTCTTATATATTTGTATATTTATTGTCAATATATACCCTATGCACACGCTCGAGAGACGCACGCTTCGAGCCAGCTCTTTGTTTAACAGTTGTCATTCTAAAGTTCATTCCATATATAGAAGATCATTAATAATTTTTAATATTTAATGCGCCAATGGCAGCTGCTCAACGCGTAAAGCTCAGCTAGAGAAAGGCTTCAAATTATCGAATAATAAGTATAACTTTTTCTATCTATCATTAACAGCTAGCTGTCATGATTGTTAGTCAATTCAAATACAATGTTGAGCCACTTGGCAATGCAAATTAATTTGAGTATGTTCAGAATTGAGCAGTGAAAATAGTTCCAAGACAGATGGGTAAATTCTTATTTGGGGTGCAAAGTTTCAATGGCAAAATCCAATTAGAAGCTTGGACTGATATTTTTATGATTTATAGAAATATATCAATTTGACTTCAATTCGAAATTATCAAAAAAAAAACACAGTTTCGATTCAACTTAAGTTTTATCTAAACTTAGCATAGCAATTGTTGTTAGTAGCAGGTCAACTAACAGCAGTGCAGCTGTTATGCAACAGCGGCAAATGTTAATCAATTTCGAAGTGTAAAGCGAACTTAACAGAAACGACGCTATTAGACAATAGCTTCAACTAGAAGACCCGCTAACTTCAGACTTAACTAACATTACGGAATACTGACAACAAATGCTTGATACAAATGTAACAGCCGCTAGCAGCAGCCTAATGCACAGCTGTTAGATAACATTTAAAGTTGAGAACTGTTAAGGCTGATGTACGATGATGAATGTTAGAGTATATACGCTTCGGTGTACAAGTGAGGAGAACTCATTGCTGCTGCTTTTGCTAGTTGGTGTTGCTTTTGTCGGTTGCATGTCGGGCGAGCGTGCATCGGCTGTCATAAGCGGCAGCCGCGCCAAGCTTTAATGGAGCAGCAGCAGCGGCGGCCACATTAGCGCCACGAGGAAGCAATGACAGCCTCGGGTAGCGGGCAACCAACCAGCTAACCAGCAACAACAACAACGACAACAGCAGCAACAACCAAGCAACCCGGCAGCAGGCAGCGGCAGCAGGCAGCGGCAGCAGGCATCAGGCACCGGCCACGGCGAATGGCAAACGGCAACAAGGTTGTTTGTCCGACATGATGATGAGTGTTTTAGGCGGCTGTTGCAACAACAACAGCAACGGCAACAACAACAACAACGATATAATCATGACTGCCCAAGTTGTAGCCAAAGTTTTTTAGCTGCAAGTGATCTGCGTCTTGAGCCGCCGCAGATTCAAGAGCGCGCCGCATGTAAATGAGGCAAAGAGCCAAAAAAAATATAATGAGAAAAAAACGCAGAAAGAAAATAAATTCTTAGCAAGCCGAAGTTTAAATACCCTAAGAGCAGACGAACTTAAAACGAAGTCATTTCACTTTGGTATTCAAATAGTTGACCCATCCAAAACACGCCCAATTGGCTCTCTATGTCAGCTAGCAGGTTGGATAGCTGCAGACAATTCTCTCTGATATGCGATAATTCCTTTAGCTGGCTAAGCAGATAGTGCGATTGGTGTTCAAGCTGAAATGACCTTTGGAAGTGCATCGAATATCGTCGAAGCTGTCGATTGTTCAAAATTATCATAATGATGAAGATGACAACACAATGATGATGCCCACAATGAAGATGATCATGATGATGGCCCGGCCACTGCTATTGCTGCTGCTGCTGCTGCGACGTTATTGTGCCAAGGTAAGAGACGGTTCCGTTGCCAAATAGTTGTTGCTTCTATTATTTTTTCAAATTCTTAAAATAGAAAAGAAGGCAAATGCGCAGCGAAGGATTTGTTGCTATCACATTTGTTGTTGTTGTATATATATATATATATATATTTTTATATATATATGTTTTTTTGCCAGTCACCGAGTGCACAAATCTGTGCAGCAAATCGACAGCCTCTCGCCGGAGTTGGAGCCCAGGCCAAAAACCAAATGCTGCCACAAATCCGTTGCACAACTCATAGCGCACGATGAGAGAGTGAGAGAGAGATGCAGAGCGACAGAGAGAGAGAGAGAGAGAGAACGTGGTTGGTGGGGGTGGAGGCGGAGGTGATCTACAGCTGCATGTCAGTTAAGCGCTGCGGCCGCATGCTAAAGGTGAGCGCTGCCGCTGAAGAATCCTTTGGATTGTCAAAATATTGTATGCCAGATTCACTCACGAGTTGGCAACTTGCTGCCGCGCTGCCCGTGCACCCGTTGCCAGCTTTTTCCCAGCCGGTCATGGGGCATGCCACAAACTGAAACTCCAAGCTAAAAACTCCACAAAAATGAGAAGAAACAAAAAAGTAGACCTAGCAGTGAGCGGCCCAAAGTCAAAAGCTAACAAAACATGAATAAGCGAACGAGCAACGGACCCGCGATCGATGTTCGACTGCTTGAATCGATACTTGTGGCTGCGATACTCGATACTAAATGGCAAATGCAATAAATGTCCAGTTTGAAGCTATTGACACATTTGCATGCGGCATGCGGCATGCGGCATGCGGCGTTCGATGGGTTCGGCATTGAACCCACAGACAGTCATGCGAAGAGCAGCCGCCAAATGTGGCACACAATTTGCAACAACAGGTGTGTGTGTATGTGTGTGTATATATAGCTGGGTGTGTGTACCAACATGTGTAGCCTGTTAAGTTGGTGCCACTTATATCTTGAAGACTAAATAGCCTTTGGCGCGACTTGCCCAACCAACTATGGACTTTGTATGCACGTCTCTATCTCTATCTCTATCTCTATCTCTATCTCTATCTCTATCTCTATCTCTATCTCTATCTCTATCTCTATCTCTATCTCTATCTCTATCTCTATCTCTATCTCTATCTCTATCTCTATCTCTATCTCTATCTCTATCTCTATCTCTATCTCTATCTCTATCTCTATCTCTATCTCTATCTCTATCTCTATCTCTATCTCTATCTCTATCTCTATCTCTATCTCTATCTCTATCTCTATCTCTATCTCTATCTCTATCTCTATCTCTATCTCTATCTCTATCTCTATCTCTATCTCTATCTCTATCTCTATCTCTATCTCTATCTCTATCTCTATCTCTATCTCTATCTCTATCTCTATCTCTACCTCTATCTCTATCTCTATCTCTATCTCTATCTCTCTCTTTTCTTTCACATATTTTATCTTAGTTTACCCGCTTACCTTTTTAACCGTGTTTACCCAAACTTGAGCATTTAAACTCATGAACTTGTTGCATGTTCCAGCAGTTGCCTTAGCACCGATTATTGGTCTTCATATAAGTCGATATGCTCTGGTAATTTACATGACGACTTGGCGCTGATTCCAGCTATTTTCTAATGCAGATTCAAGTTGCATGATGAAAGTCGCGAAGTAGGAGACTTATGTATGCATAATGAGGTGCTCTAATCAGAGGGAGAGAGAGCGGGAGAGAGAGAGAGAGAGTGGGACTAGACCACATTCCTAATTATTGATCATGACAATGTTTCGAAATTAGAATTCGCTTTGAGGCAACACTTTTTGGCCAACTTGTCTTGGCCATAGCCATGTGCACAGCTCACATAATGTGACTGCTGTGAAATGCACGATTCAACCGTTTGGCTGCCAGTTGCCGCATGCCACAGATCGCTGCTCTCCGCTGCCTCCATCATTCAGTCCCCATCTTTTGGCAGTTGGAGCCGTGAGCAATGAGATTTCTATGGTTTTTTTTGTTTGGCTAGGAAAGTTCAAATTGCTTGAACTTTCTGGTGTTCCAAATAGACCGAACCAACTGGACGGCAGGTTGTCCCTTTTTGGCCATCATGACTCCGACTCGAGCTTTGGCCAGCCGTTGACCAAGGGCCAAGCAGGCGCTGTTCGACGCTTCGTTTCGTTTTGCGCTGCTTTTGGCGCTTTTGCTGTGCCTAATCAAAAGTCAAAATCTTTGCTCGCTGCCCACAAAACGTGATGCAGTAGGAAAATGCTGACGATGACTTGTTGCAGGCCTCATGCTGCCTGCTGCCTGCTGCCGACTGCCACATGATGGCATTTTGGTGAATGCATAAGTTTGGACAATCAGCCAAATGACTAACTGACTAACTGACTGACTGACTGACTAACTGACTGACTCAGTCACTGGCTGGCTGACTAGAGGAGCGTCTAGTCTAACATGGACCTTAGCCATTAGCCAAATGGCGCAATTGCTTTTATTGGCGCTGAAGCAGAAGCCGCTGCCATTGCGGCCGCTCCCGTTGACAACTTGGCAAAATTATGAACATTTATTTGGGCTTGCCTGCTGCACCTCCCAGCCCCTTCTATCCACACCTCACCGCTGCTGGCCATGCCACACAACCAGTTGGCGGCAATCGTCGCCGTCATCGTCTTCATCTGTGCCTGCTGGTGCGAGATCTCGCACAATGCTCCACAGTGGCTACCCAGCCCAGAAGCGTCGATTGGCTCTCTCTCTCTCTCGCTTGATTACCTGGAAAAGTGTGATATAAATGAAGACATTTTCTCAAATTCAATTGAAATTTTATATACGCTATTTATTATATAATTATTTACTAAGTTGTTTATAGCCAAGGTTAGAGTAGAGCAGGTAAATCAGGTACTGCACCTGACCTAATCACAAGCTCATATATAATTTTATGGCGTAAGTAGTTAAGCAGTTAGTGTAGGAGACGCGGAGAAGAAGAATGGAATGTAAAGCTTGGATTTTGCCAAAAAAAAAAATAATAAAAAAAAACAGAAATGAAAATTGTTTCAGCTGTTTGTTTTGTCATTTGCAAGTAAAACTGTCTCAAGATGCGAATCGAGAGATGGGTGTATTTGGCTGTGCTTAAGACTGCCTGCACATGCCGATCGACCGGTGCGCAGCTCTGTGAAATTTTTCGGCTGTCAGTCGTCGGTGTCGGGGTCGGGGCGACTGTTTGTCTGGGCGCATAATCCCATCGGGCAGATCTCACATATCTAATGGATTTTGCACACATTACGACAACAGTCTTGCGATTTTGAGCACAACAGATGCAAGAGAATGAGACAGAGGCGAAGGGAGAGCGAGAGACAGGAAGGGCAGGAGGATGTCCCCTGATGTTATCCAATGTTAAAGGTACTCCAAAGAAAACTCATCTACTGGGCAAATAGCATTGCGTAGGCCCTGGCCCTCGTCCTGCAGCCTCTGCTGCTTTTTATCCTGTCTGTGCCCGGGTCCCCAATTAAGATCAATCACATTTTGAATGCGCAGCGAAGCGAACCGCTAAGCAGATAAACCATTGAAAAATGATCATCATCGTGATCAGTGCTCTGTCTATCTATCTCTCTCTCTCTCTGTCGCTCTGCCTCTTCATGTGGTTAGTTTTTTTCTTTCTTTTCACATTTCGCCTGCCCTTTTTAAGGATACCGGACGGCGTGCGAAACTGAATAGAAAGCCGAAGAAGCCGCTAGAGCTGTGAGTGAAAGACTGAAGTGAAAGAGAGGGCGTGTATCCATGTGCGAGGGCGAGAAGGCTGGCGCATTGTGCGATATCTGTATGGATAGTAAAAGAATAAAAAACCGCTAGGCATTTGTTCTTGAAGTATGCGATCCATCCCACGTCCTCAGATGACGGTGCGTCGTCCGGCGCGGGTCCATTTTGCTATTTTCTGCAGGATGATGGGGCAGGATGTTGGTACCGCTATAAAAAATGAAAGAAAGAAAACAAAACGGTCGAATCGTCTTAAGTTTCCTTTTCATTTATTTTCAACACATTTCGTTGTTGCTTTTGTCCACAAGCGAAATGGGAACGAAACTAGAAAGCAGATACCGTAGAACGTTGCCGTCGTTGCTGGTTACATAACCCCAGCCCGCAACCCTCAATCCCCCACCCCATCATCCATGGATACTAGGAGAAGCGTTCGTCTACAAACATATACTTGCTGGAGAGATTCAGCGAGCCCCTGGAAGAGGTCAATGCCATTTTGGCACTCACTCAATTGATTAGCTGCGATCACTGCGCTGCGATTGGAGCGAATTTTACAGCTTAAACGACTTGGCTTGTTGCAATAATAGATCTACTTGCTTCTGCCTGTTACATACATTGCCACAAAGAAGTCTGCCTCTTTTGAATCATCTCTCGGAATTTCTCTATAGGAATTAAGTCCCAAAATACAGTCCAAGTCGCTCAACAATAGACTCAACGAGTTGACACTTCATTTCAGGCAAATTTCATTATCCATTATTCATCCCGTGGGATAGTTCTGCTATCTCAGCTTTCAAAATATTCACACTTCGAGGTCCAGGGGACGCCGAGTTGCCAGAGATGCTTGCCTGACTGATGGTATCATGTGGGTGTGCACCTTGTGCACTGTGATTGAAAGGAAACGCCATGTGTGTTACAAATTTCCCAAATGCCATGAAAATATGAAAATGCACTGGACTCACGGGGCAAGGGCAGGGGCAGTCAGCAGTCAGCAGGACAGCGATTTCCGGTAATTCCCACAGTCCGTTCATATTAATCAGAAGCAATAGCACCTTTCCCTCTCCATCTTTGTCGCGCTCTCACTCTCACTTGTTGAGCACCAGCATCCAGCGGCAAGTGCAGCGCACAACTGTGAATCCTATGAGGATCCTTGTGTATGCTGATCGCGTTCGTATCTGGCTTTGATCTATTATTCCATTTTCAGCGTGTTTACAAACACATCACAGCGCCAGGATAGAGGTCAGCATCTGCTACCTGCGCATCCTACCTGCAGGCCGAGTGGGAATGACTGAGTGAGAGAGAGCGAGCGAGGCACAGCTGGTACCGTTAAGTTGTGGCCAGCACAGCAGGAGCTGCACAAAGGTCAGCGGACAGGACAGGGTCAGTCAGAAGGCACAGCACTTGGCAGTCGATTCATTTCCGTGTCGATTGCGGTCAGTGGACTTCCTGGTCCCAAGGTCCCCGGTCCTATGCCCAGTGCACTGTTGCCTAGCTCTATTGCCCGGCACTAATCCTGCGTGTGTTTTCATTGGATTCTGAATGAAGAGCGTTGATGAGCCAAATTGCTTAAGCAGGTATCCCATGCATTGTCCATAATGCTTTGTCGGTATGCGCTACTAATTATTGCCGGCGAAATCAAAAAACCACAGCAAATGATCCTTTTGCGGATCTACACCTTAATTGCGTTTTAACGAAACACTGAGAAGCCCTAGCTGCAGGAATAATAAACCCAACTGGACACAATCACCACAATTCGTAGTCAATGAAATCCTTCGAGTCAATCGATTTTCTACATTGCAAACCAATTGCTCGAAAACCCAAACCCAAACACCGAACACTTCTCTAGCGGAAGAAACACCACAGATTAAGCAGATGAACACGATCGAAGTCTGTCCATGTGAAAGTCAACTGACTTTTAGACATTTATGTTCATATATAATATTGTCTATACGCGAGCTGAGACACGCTGCAGTAAAAATATCTGAATCTAACTAAACTCAAGCCAGGGAAGATTTAGATTTTCGAAGAGTCCATTCGAGTTTTGATATAGATACATCTTGTCTAGAAAAACACTAAAACTATTCATAACAAAACTTAATTCTTGAATGATGATTCTATTAGTATGAGTAGCAGCTGCAAGGTGCAGTAAGAAATGTAGAGATATACGAACAACTTATGGCCAGTTGCTCTAGATCTAAATTTCATCATAGTTCATAGCTCCAATTCATCAAATTGACAGAGAAGCTATCTCAAAGCTGTTGCTATAATAAGCCGTATGAATAACAACAATGAAAAAAATGAACCCCAGACTCTGTCTGGAGCTTTTGACTTTCCCAAGGCTCTCACTGGAAATTGGCCGCCAGCATGAAAGAGACAATGATTTCGAAAGAGTTAGAGAAAAGTGAATTTGAATAGATAGATTGATAAGCGTGGAAATCAGTGTGGAACCACCCCTCGCGCTGGGTGTTGGTTTTTCACATTTTTTATATAGCTTCGCTTATTTTTTTTTTGGTACCTACATGACCTGGCCGACAAAAAGGCGAACGGCGGCGAGGAGGGGTGCGAAATTGGTGGAAAGTGTCGCGGGTCATCGAGGTCTGAGGTCCAATGGAGTTACCCCGAAGATGCGACCGCTGACAACGAGCCCGCGACCCCGGCTGCCCCGCTAACCCTTGTGGCATTCGCATATGCAAAGGACGCATGTAAATTAATAAATTATAGTCAACTAATGAAGGGAGAGGCAAAATGCGTCTAAAGCGAAACGGAAGATGGGAAGTGCACATAGACAAAAAACTGCCCGTGTGATCCATGTCAAATGCCTATAAAAAATTGTCTACGACCTTTTTATGCATGTGTGTGTGTGAGTGTGTGTGTCACTCTCTGTGTGTGCCTCATAGTTTTTTCTATTAGTTCCGGTTTATTAGGGGTAAATGTTTTTTTCTTTATTTTTTGCGCAGCCCTTTGGCTCTGCACCACTTCGGACGAGGCGACGCTTATGCATATTTAAAAATTAAAAAAACAATTCCTGGTTATTCAATATTCGCGGGTAGCGCCCCGCAGGATCCGCGCACAGGAAGTCCATATGCATATGCACATACAGACATATATATCTATATATATGTATGTATGTATATGCACACACACACACACAATTACAAATAAAGAAATTCTGCATCTGCATTGCCTGACTTCAATATCGGCTGCGGCTCTGTCGTGGGAATTGAAGAGCGTTGAAATAAATCAAAGTGCAACACCAACAGACAAGACCCAAAGATACAGCTACAACTACAGCTAAAGATACATCTGCAGCCAGCCAAGATGCATCTTGGAGCATTGTCATCATTAGCGAGCGGATGCAGGCCTCGCTGCTCCACTTGAGAAGCAAGCCCCGAGCTACCCCTAACTGCCAAGAGAGCATTTAACGAGTGGCGCTGAGCACATCAGGGTGGAGGCAGAGAGAGAGAGAGAGAGAGAAGGAGAGGCATCCAAATGGACACACACATGTGTCATATGACCAGATTAAGCATTTCCCCTGCCTCGCTCGCCCCATCTCTACGTCTCTCTGAGTCTGTGTCAGGCCTCTGTTGGAGTGCGCACTGTACAGGCAGACTAAAACGATCGCCCAGCACATCCTGTGTGCGCATCCAGCTCAGCTTCCGCATGAGCCTATACCTAAAGTCTCTCATAAGCTGAGTCTGAATAGAAATTTAAATATGATATTGAGAGATACAAAGACATAAGCTGAGTCTGAATAGAAATTTAAATATGATATTGAGAGATACAAAGACATTACTATTAAATTTAAAAATTGGGAACTTTTATCATAGTTCTTTTAAAATTATTCTGGTGTTTATTTTATAATTACTCAGCTTCAAATCATAATAAAAAACATAAATATTTATTTAATGTCATTAAAATAAATATAGTTATATACAATGCTTTATGACAATACGTTTTTAATATGATTTTGGCTAAGATATGTACAAGGCGTCAGCTGCAACACCAGTTCTCGGCAGTCCATAAAGCGCACCACACAGAAGTGTTCTACAGAGGGAATCATATTTTGAGAAAAGTCTGTGCTTTATATTCACTTCAAATGTGAGAATTCTGCTTTCTTTTAAGTACTCAGTGTGCATCATCATACAGTGGACGAACAGAATTACAATTTTGATACAATTTGTTAGCTTTACTATTTAAATAAATTAAAATATCTAAATAAATATTTATTAACTGTGAAATGGATTTTTAGACAAAGCACTGAAAACCTTTTTTTATCTATATACACATAAATAAATATATTATAAAACATATTTAATATATGCATTTGAAATTTTAAATAGAGTTAGCATAGGGCAATGCAATTGGCTTTCAGTAAAATCAGTTTTAAGCCAACTAAATCAGCTCAGAATGAACTTGAAACTGTGAATAATATGTTTAAGGCATTATGTAGCTAGGGTACTTTAAGCAATTTACCTTTTACTAAACAAATCAATAAAAAACAAGTCGAGCTGCTGTAACTGCGCGCATATTCGTCTCTGTATCTGTATCTGTATTTATATCTCTATCTGTGTCTCTGTCATTTGTATCTGTGACGATGCTTGGAGTGGGAGCGTGGCGAGGCGAGGCGGGGCGAGTCGAGTCGAAGCGGACACACAAAGTACAGTAACACAAATTGAAACGGACACTAAAAATAGCCACCCCTCGACGGCTGGGGCGCATCAATAGTAGCGACTGCAGCGAGCCCCGGGGCTCAAGGAGCCACGACAGAGACTGCGGCAGAGGCCGCTGCTGGACGTGGACGGTTGAATAAATGAAAGACGCACCACATTCGTAATGACATTAAGTAAACAGAGAGGAGCAACCATGTCAATGTCAAACACACTCGCCACATGGGCCATGCCTCGGTTGCAGCATCTTCTGCCACACACGCCCAGCTATGACACACATGTGAGGCCATGTTGCTTCAGATACTTTTTGGACACCGGCAGCAGGACGCGCATCGCTCGACATGCAGTATTCGCCCCTCCAATTGTTGTTGTATAAGTATCGCACACACTCACACACACGCACACGCGTAGACACGTATGCGCGTAGTTGCTCACTGCATTACGCAGTAAGTCTTGCTGGCAGCGAGTGTCGCCTGCTCACGGTCATTGCGTCCGCGCATCTGCAGCAGGCAACTCGAACAAGATTTCGTATCCAACGGATGCGACTGTTTATTTTAGTCACTGGCAACTGTTCGAGTGTGTGAGCGTGTGTGCTGTACCGCAATGTTTTACAGCCACACTCGTGTACAACAACGTCACTAACGTAACCCCCATGTCGCCGCCCTCCCCCCCTCGCAGCGCAGCCCTCCCCGCCTCCCTCCCTCCGGCTAGTCCTAGTCGCACAGAAATTATCTATTTTGGTTCGAGTTGTTGTTGCCTTCGTCTTCCCGTTGCCAAAGTCAAAGTCAAGTTCAACGGCGATCGGCGCTCTGAAAATGCATATGCTCATTCCATTCTCTCACTCTCACTCTCACTCTCTCCCTCTCACTCACGCTTTGCCAACACGTAATTATAGTTTTATTCTTCTTCGTTTTTATGTAGAAGGAAGTGAAACATTTCCGCCGCTCGCGTCTCTTTGATTTTGTAAACGAACAGATTTCAATATAACTCAATTTTCTGCTAATTTCTAGAGTTTCTACAAAAACAATTTCAGATATTTGAAATCTTCGAATTAGCGCTTGAATTTGGATTCATTTATTATGATTAACGCCAAAGAGAAAACTATCTTCAAACAGACTTTAGTAGAGGACTCTGGCCCTGCTTAGATTATATTCTAATTAGATTATATATATAATATAATTTAATATTTATCCGATTGATTGTGCCTATAGCAGCTCAATAATCTAATACTGCAGTTGGAACATTGAAGCTGCTAAGACTTCAACACAAGTATTAAAAGCTAGACCTTGCCATCTGGAATATATACCCCCGATGCCAACCCACGCTCAAAACTCTATAGTAGATTATATAGTGAATATATCTACGTCTAATAGCTATGAATGTTACTTTTGAGCTCTTATAGCTTTGGAGTCTATGACCCTATGCTTGACAGTTAGGTTACTGTGTGCTTATGCTTAGAACAGCAACCAAAGTTTTGGAGCTGGCAATGATTGACTTGTTGGCTGTCAGATTGTTCAAGATATTATAACACACGAGAAAAATATCGAGTGATGGAGGCTTTGATTTTATAGTGGCACAGCGAGACCAAATAATATATGAAACAAACAGAGACAGATTGATGTGACTCTGTATCTGGGCTCTAAAAAGCTGAATTTGCTTTTGAAGCTCTTTAAGAATGTTAGGAATTTAGTTTGCCTCAACTATTAAGCATAGCTAAACTATGGAGAGTGAATAAATCTACGACACAAAGCATTCTAAAACGAAATTTGATTCACTTTAAGAATAAATATTGTGTATGGACAGCAGCTTTATATGGAGCAAATGTCATAGACAAGTTTCAGAGAGTGAGAGAGAGAGAGAGAGAGAGAAAGGAAGTTAGCTGATTATAATGCAACTGCAACAACTGCTGCAGTTGACCAGCTGAGCAAACTCGTGGTTCGTGGGCATCTGGCTAGCAAGGCAGGTCCATTACGCCGCGTTTGACTTTACGCCAGGATTTGCCTATTTTCGCACACACACGCACACACGCAAAGTACTTTGTGTGCGAAGTGTGTGTTGTTATGTTTTGGACAACAAAGGCGCACAACGGGCCGGCGAATTGTTTTATTGACAGCCGCCGTCGCTGCCGCCGCCGCATTCGGCTCGGCGATAAAATCAATTTGCTGCCCGCTCAAATCTCTCTGGGCAGCCATCCCACTGTGCAGCGTGGCACTGTGGGCCGGGCGTGAGGCTCGCGTTGTGTATGCAAAAATTGACGGCCTTCCGCCCGTCGCACGCACGATTTATCTAATCCATATTCAAATTTCGGACAGTTCCCCTCGACACCCTCGACCGTTCGACCGCTGTCCGTTCAACTGCAGCACTATGTTTGCGGTTGGGATTTATTTTTATTGAATTGCAAAAAATTAGCAGCCCCTAAACGAAGGAAAAAACCCTCAACCCTGACCAGGTTGGCAAACTGTGCAAATAGTCGAAATGTTGTGCAAATTTCTTCAATTGTTTTTCCGTCTTTCTCTACCTTACTCACTCTCTCTCTCCCTCTCTCTCTCTCTCTGTCGTTTGCTTAATTGTTTGCGCGGCTCATTTGTGGGCACAAGAGCTGCGTCGGGCGACGGGAGAGGTACGCGTCGACGTTGATAGTTGTTATTAGGAATAAAAACTCGATTAGATAATGCTGGCCCTGGGCTCTTAACAAGATGACATGCTTCGAACTGCCAGCTATTTCGGTATGTTGACTGGAAATTGTTTTATGTGAGAGTTTTTTTACTTTTTTTTTAGCAAGTTATCAGTTCTTGCTTTCTCGCTGCTTTTCTCTTCTTCTTCTAATGCTATAACTTGGACTGAACTGTACTTCAAATTCTGCTCAAATGAGGCCTCAATAGCAATTAGCTCAGTTAAGTGTGGAGCCTTTGGCGTTTATGAGAACTGCAAAGAGAGGCGAAAGAGTTTCTAGATTGCTAACTGAAAGACGATGGACAGCGCAGAGTGTAGAGTGACTTGAGCATAGCAGATCTGCATACCATGGCAACATATGGCTCATTCGCAAAATATTCCTGCAGCTAATACATAAAGTGGTTACTAAAAGGTTTGCTCCTGCTAAGCCATATTTCCACAGTGTTATTTAGTTAGCCATTCGCAGCAATCGCAACTCGCATAGCCTTCCAGCTGCCCTCAATCAGATCAAATAATGAATAGCGAGCTTGGGCTATAACCCATTCCATTGAATTGGCCATTGTTGATGGGTGGCCAGCAGCCGAGCAGCCGAGCAGCCGAGCAGCATCCACTTTTTGTCCAGCAACAACAATTGAGGATTTCTTTGTTGTTGTTGTGTTGCGTTGCGTACGTGCGTTGAAGCGAATGCTGGCAATATCCTTAATATCCTTATGAGCCGATTGCATGCTGGCTGGCCTCTGTCTACTCATGTTTTTTACGAGTCTTTGCGCCAGGACAATGCCCAAGCCCAAAGGTCAGCTTGCCTGTGTGTGTGTGTGTGTGTTGTGTTTTGCTAGTGATTTGCTGTTGTTGCTGGCCTTTGTTTGGCATATTTTGCGGTTTTTTATGTAATCTCACGTTTGACGTATTGGTTTCAATATGCCCCGACTCTGACTGGCAAGCGTCTCAGACGCTGCCAAGCTGTCAGAATTGCAACGACTGCCTGCATTGGGTGGTCCTTCCCGCACAGGCAGCGGTAACACGTACCACGCACCACGCACCCCGCCTCTGTCACTGTCGCTCTTCCTGGTGTCTCTGGTGTCTCGGCTGTTATCTGCTGCCAACTAGCCCATATGCAAGAGTCCGTCACATTCGCTGCGTGGCTGCATCATCAAAATCAATCAGCTGAGCCTTTTGTTATCAACATTCGATACGGCTGCAGCGCCGCTAATTGGCATCAAGAGCAGCCCGCCCAGTCGCCCAGTCGCCCAGTCGCCCAGCCGCCCTCTTTCGCGCCCACAGATCACAACTCGACAATTTGACAATGCCACAATCAGAGCTGTCTATTGTCTTTGCCAGCGTATAACGTATGCAAATGGCAAACCCCTGCTGCATTGACATGGGCTAATCGGAGCAGCGGAGCAGGCACTTGTCAAGCGATTCGATTTGGTTCCACAATTCGGTTATAGCGGCTCAACAGAGCAATCGATACTTTGCGCTAGACAAAGCGGTCTTGGATACTAGTGAATTGTTCCATCAGCAATGGCTGTCCATGACTAATAAAGAGCTGGCTGGGCCTGTGTCTTACTCTCAAATCTCGCATTCCAACGGACCCACATATCTCAGTTCTCAGAGTATCATTTATTTGTGCTGATTCAATTCGAATAGCAAAATTATAAGTCTGAGAGATGTTTTACATGATATCCATATTGTTATCGCTGGTGCTAATGATATTGATAATGATTATGATAATCAAACTAATATTGATAATGATTATGTTTAATATAATGATGGTTGACTTCTTATTGCTAATGAAATTGCTATTGATAATTATATTGCTAGTATTAATAAGAATGATTATTTTAGAAGTGATAATCTATTTCTAATGCTAATGCTAATGATAATATTAATGATAATGATAATGATCATGATAATGCTAATAAAAATGATAATGCTAATGCTAATGATAATCATAATGATAATACACATGATAATGCTAATGCTAATACTAATGATAATGCAAATGATAATGACAATGTTAATGATAATTCCATTGATAATGCTAATGCTAATGCTAATGCTAATGCTAATGATAATACTAATGCTAATTCTAATGATAATGATAATGATAATGATAATGATAATGATAATGATAATGATAATGATAATGATAATGATAATGATAATGATAATGATAATGATAATGATAATGATAATGATAATGATAATGATAATGATAATGATAATGATAATGATATGATAATGATAATGATAATGATAATGATAATGATAATGATAATGATAATGATAATGATAATGATATGATAATGATAATGATAATGATAATGATATGATAATGATAATGATAATGATAATGATAATGATAATGATAATGATAATGATAATGATAATGTAAGGAAATGATAATGATAATGATAATGATAATGATAATGATAATGATAATGATAATGAAAATGATAATGATAATGATAATGATAATGAATATGATAATGATATGATAATGATATGATAAATATATGATAATGATAATGATATGATAATGGATAATGATTGAAATGATAATGATAATTCATAATGATAATGATAAATGATAATGATCCTGATAATGATAATTATAATGATAATGATAATTATAATGGATAATGATAATGAATAATGATAATGAATGATAATGATAAAGATCAGGATATGAATTAATGATAATGATAATGATAATGATAATGATATGATAATGATCATGATATGATAATTATATATGCTAATGATAATGATCTTATAATTATAATGATACTGATAATGATAATGATTGATCATGATAATGATACTTGATAACTGATAATGATAATGATACTGATAATGATAATTATATGATAATGATAATGATAATGATAATGATAATGATAATGATAATGATAATGATAATGATAATGATAATGATAATGATAATGATAATGATAATGATAATGATAATGATAATGATAATGATAATGCCATAGACAATGCTAATGATAATGATCATGGCAATCTGCATGACCTTGAAATACTAACAGTTATACCAATTAAAATGATGATAATTGTGATATGAATTATGTAAATGATAAAGTTAATAATATAAAAATAAGTTTCATGGACAGTTAAATATATATATTAGATATAATATATATAAATAATATATATTAGACGCAGAGCCGAATACGATTCAATAATTAGGCAGCCAAACAGAAAACCTGGATGAAGCATTCCTCAAACGAGCATTGGAGATGCCTCCGACATTATTGACAATCGATTTTTGGTCGAGCTCTGGTTACAATTGCCGTCTGGTGTTTGTTTAAAAAACAATACAAGTACATAGCTGTGTATACACATTTTATAGCCATGCCAAAAGACACTTGAAATTGCGGCATTGGGTTTTGGTCTTGCGATCAGTGGAGAGTGTTTGAAAATGTCGTCGCTCGACGTTGCCGCTCGGTTGCTGCGCGTAGCGCCAGCCTTGTTGATGGACGCAGCCAACTGCAGGATGTTTATCAATGTCACTTGAATCTCAAGTTGTCTGATTCCCATTGCATCAGCTCGTTCGTCCACTGTTCGCGGGGGTGTCTACACACGCACACACATACACACACAGAGAGAGACTTAGTTGTGTGCCCTGATTCCATTGTCAAGCCACGGTCTCTCTCTCTCTGTCTCTCTTTTAGTATCTTATTTTAAACATTTTCCTATTTATGGCATCTTCTGTAGCTAGCATTTTGGATCTCTAATGTCTCTGTTATGTTAGGGCATTCAAAAACTAAACAGAAGCTGAAACACCCTTGCCAACGCTTGATTTAGAAGTTCTGCAAACGAAAGTCTAACTTAACAAAAAAAAAAGGAATTCATATATGAGTTCTCTTGTGGAAGGGCAGCATACGAATCGACTAAATCATAATGCCCGCCACTAGAGTATATAATAAGAGGTAGCGATCTGCTCGGCTGGGCTTGCCTTTTGTCGGTTCGCTGGCCGCTTCAAGGACCCACCGAATGTACAGTTATGCAAGGAGCACACAGGCAATTGATCAATGGACCGTTCGCTTGGATTCTATTCTTGTGTGTTAAATATAAATAACATCTAGAATTTCATGCCAAACAAAGGTCATATGAGTTTGTTTTTGGCTCTCCTCCGAAACGAAAGTTCGGTTAGATGTTTAAGCAGTAAAATGCGTAAAAACTTTAAGTTATTAAGGGAAATTATAATATATTTTTGTTAAAAAACGAGCATATTCAAGTGAAAGTAAAAGTAGTCTAGCAATTAGCATGAGCTCGAAAAGTACTGAGACTTAAATACATATAAAACTGAATATAAAATAGTCTATAGAAATTGGTTGTAAATAAAATGTTGCCTTGTTAACTGAAGCGTAATCTGCTACATACGAAGCATGTAGAGATCTAATCAGACTTTTATTACATTCATATTTAGTCTGAAATATCCTATCAATATTTACTCAGTTTGAATTTACTTGCTCTAGCTCTAAGGACTTAAGCACTCACATATGTCACACACTCACATTACACATATGTATGTACGCATTTGGTGTGTGTGTGTGTCCAAAAAAACCACCCTAAGGTCGACGTATTCTTGCTTTCCAATTGGCATTTACGTGTGCGCGTGTCCAATCAGTTGTGCTGGCGCCATCTGTGAGCGTAGCGGCGAACCACAGCAGCGGCCAACAGGTGGCGCTTGGCTGGCCAGGTGAAGAAGCAAATTAAATAGCTAAAAATCAATTCAATTAATTCCGAAATAACTAAAAAAATATCATATCAATTATCATTTCAATCAGCTTATTATCCCATTGGATAAAGTGTGTGTGTGTGCGCAAAGAAAATGCTAAGGCCCAATTAGAGTGACCCTGAAAGTATGCTACACATGATTGTTGCTATAAATTAGATGCCATAAAAGAGAAAAGCAGCGCAGACACGAACCGATGATCATTTTGTAGGTGCCCAAAGGGGCATCATTCGCAGTGGTCGGACTAACTCAATGGCCAAGTCGAACCCTCCCACACACACACACACGCATACACACACTTTGAAATAGACAAAAGTCTCGAAATACATGAGCTTACGTACACGTATGTACATACATGGGAGAGCCACCCTCGCCCTTACATATGGCCAAAAGTTGACGTCCGTGCTAAAGCGCTAGACGTGACCGGGTGGTTTTTGCCCAAGGGCCAGGGAGCGGGGGGTGGTTGGGCAAGGTGCCTTGCAACTGTTTGGCTGGATACACATGGCCGCTCGGCTATATGCTAAATATTTTGCAAGTATGTCTCGCTGGCGCTGTACATATGTGTGGCATGGTGATGGTGGTGGTAGTGGTGGTGGCTGTGGTGTTGGCGGTGGTGGTGGTGCTTCGCACTGGTCACACGGCCCAGTGGTGGGTTGTCTACATTTCGCAAATGTTTGCCCAGACAGACCGGGCAATATCTAAGCTGGCAAACATACAGCCACCCACCCAACCCACTCACTCGTTCGTTCGTTCGCTCGCTCGCTCGCTCGGTCGCTCGCTTCTTCTTCTTCTTTTTCGTTTTGTTGTATGTTATGGCCATATAATGGCAGTCCACACACACATAGAGAAACCACCCCCACACACACACAGACACACACTGGCAGAGCTCCCTTAGCTACCTTTTTTGCTGCTGCCCCAACCCCTGCCACATCCGGCTGCATCATCAGCGCAACAATGTTCGCAAAAAGGACATTTTATATGTGCGCCATAAAGGCATTAGCATTATCGCTCGTTATGTCCTTGCGCGCTTAGCCCCCACCATCCCACCACCACCCTCTCTCACTCCCTCTATTTTTCTTTCTCTGTGTGTTTGTCCACCCTTCAAGCTGGAACGGCATATGCAAATGAGCCAAATTCGCAGAAGCCATCAATACACATAGTTGAGCAATTTGAAATTCGAATCGAATAACGTCCTCTCGCCAAGGATATTGAACTACTGCCCAGCTGCTGCTGGGGTTGCCACACGACACGATTCGACGGCGTTGCCAGGACCAAAGTCTCTCTATTTCGCCAGCAGCTCCTTTGAGAACGTTTATCGCATTTATCATCTATCACATCACTTAATTGGGCGGCCCAGAATCCTGAGCTTTCGCTTCAACTTTAATCTGGAGCAAAGCTGTTCAATGTCTGCCTCTTGCTCTCGCCTTGCGATTGCTCCAAAATTAACTCGAACAGGAATTTTTGTAGATGTCATAGAGAAAGAAGTGAGACTGAAAGAGAGAAAGAGAGAGAGATATATATAAAGACAGATAGACAGAAAGAGAGAGAAAGAGAGAGACAGAGAGAGATATAGACAGAGAGAAAGACAGAGACAGAGACAGAGACAGAGACAGAGACAGAGACAGAGACAGAGACAGAGACAGAGACAGAGACAGAGACAGAGACAGAGACAGAGACAGAGACAGAGACAGAGAATAAAGAGAAAAAGAGAAAAAGAGAGTGAATAAGATAGATACAAAGAGAGATAAATATAGGCAGAAAGAGAAAGATGAAGAGACGATGAAAAGAAACGAGACAACGTGAGAGGAGAAGAAGAAAGTGAGAAAGGCAGTAAATATTTCTATGGATCTTTTTTTTTTACTCTCGCTCTGTCTCTCTTTGTTCTCAGTCTCTTTCCTCCTCACATTCTCTGTCTAGAAAGAGAGGGAGAGAGGGCTAAAGAGAGAGAGAAAGAGATAGAGCATTAAAGTATATGTGAGCATTGAGGCATCTATAGAGCATCAAATAGTCAACCTGAAGCCTAAATGGTTTTGGCCTTGATATGTTCAGCTTCAAGCGTTGGCCAGACACATATATCCATACACACACACACACATACGCCGCCACACACACATAGATTGGAGCCAAAGACATTGGCCGCAGCCTCTGGCCGTTATGTATGCTGCTAAGGCCGAGAGCCAAGCCAATAGATGGCCCAAGCATACATGCGTTTGTATACACATACATACACACATATATACACTATATACATATATTTGATCTACATACATAGATTTCATATGCTGGCAAGCTTCCAAAGCGCATTAATCTAACGACCACATCCGGCACACAAAAGCTAAAGCCGCGCCTTCGCTCCGATGACTCCAAGCTCCAAGCTCGAACTGTGGTCTGCGGTTCAGTCTCTCTGTCTCTCTCTCTCTCTATCTCTCTCTCTCTTCCTCTCTCTGTGAGTTTGTCCTTATACATTGCTTATGCTTATGTCCTTTACATATTTGTCATTTGGATGGCGCTGGCGATGTTCGCCGCGTTTGCAAATTCCCGATTTTGCACAAATCCTGCAAAACTGTCGCTCTATCTGTGTGTGTGTGTGTGTGTGTGTGTGTATGTGAGTGTGTTGCTCTCTCGTGCATACGCCCTCTCGCTCACTCCCGCGCTCCTTCGCTTTGTTTGTCGCTATCTCTTTCTGCCGTTAACTCTCTCTCCCTCACTCTCACTCTCACTCTCTCTGTCCCTCTTTCTCTATTTGTGTTTTTTGCGCTCTATGCAAATGCGACGGGCTTGTCCACGCCCCTGAGACGATGTGTACGAGTTGTTTTGCATATCAAAAATATAAATCACTTGGCGTAAGACCAGCATCCAAACCCTAGTCGCATTTCTTTGCTTTGCCCCCCCCCCCCTGCCCTCTCTCCCTCCACTCCCTAACAACACCCGCTAAGCTAACGGACCTGGCTCCATGAATGGATAGATGGATGGATGGCTGGATGGCTGGATGGATGGTTGGATGGCGGCCTCTGCTCCGCGCTCGTTTCGTATCGTTTGCTTTTTGCAATTTTTATTTTTGGCCTTCCGCTCCGCTGGCCCCACCAACCACCCACCTTGCCATGTCAATATGTGTGTGTGTGTGTTTTATTTTGAATTCGACAGCTCGTTCCATTTGATTTCATGGCTTGAACCGCGAACCACATTCATGCCAAACATTTCAGCCACTTGGTCTGCCGTCCGCAGCTAACAGCATTCCGCAATCGACTAGCGTTTGCTTCCTCTTCCTCTTCCTCTTCCTCTTTGGACCAGCCACCCAACCACCCAACCACCCAACCAGTTACCCACTCAGTGGGCACAGTTAGCGCCAGTTTGAACACTTTTTGCGCAAATGTTTTTGGTTTAGCATTCGAATTCCGAAACAGTACAGTTGAGTATGCCACAGCATGGCATTTTTGTAGCCCACACACACATGTTTATTTGCTATTGTGTGTGGTACATGCGCACACCCACACATACATAATATATATATATATATTTATATAGAGAGAGCATGAGAGGGTTGACTTGAGCAGAGTCAAGAAAAATGCTTTCAAGAAATTGTCTTGTCGAGAGGTCAACCCAAATCAACTAAAAGAGTAGAAAGAAACGGAGAAGCCAAACAAAAGCAGAATATTAAATACACTTACAGACTTACGTATGTGATATCGATAGGAAAGACTTTCCAAAATGGTGATTGAAATGTTAAATGGTATTTCACGAATCTATTATTCTTAAGTTCTATGTAGCAGCAGATATATCCAGGATATTCTCAATAATCTTAGCTGCTAATATGTGCTTATCGATTGCTCTTGTCTTAACTTATCGATAGGCTAGTGCATAGCAGCAGCAGTTTCATAAGAAGCTGCTTTGGTTTGAGAATTCCATTTCCCTAATCTGTAATTAAAGATGTCGAAGTAACTCTCATTGGGTTAAAAGATTTTGTGTCTAAGTCAGATATATATATATATATATATGAGAGCTTTAGCGCTTCTCGACTCTGATTAATGATTTTCATAATTTAGTTACTGAATATCAGGCTGAACAGCAATATATACAAAATAGATTTAGGGAACCTCACTGCTAACACTTGCATCAAATTGTTTTTAGAATGGCTCAGACTCAGAGTTTTCCAATCTTATGCTAATTGCTTCGATATGTTAAGATTACGCTTTGAGCTCTCCTTGAGTGCACTTTCTGCTGCACGTACAGTTTCAGATGCTTGCAGCTTACTTGGCTTTGCTGTCATTTGCTCACACCCTCCAACCCTCGCGCACCCCCACCTGAGTGCCGAACGCTGTTTGATGTCTTCCATTTTGTTGTTGCCTGTTTTGCCAATTCGTTGAAATGCGTTACGAATTCGGCTAAAATCCACCCCGAAACGCTGCCGGCGAGACGTCCACGGAAATGCAATTGCCGTTGACCACACCCTCCCCTTAGTCCTCACGCCCTCCCTTGCTGGCTGCCTGCATGACCCTTTGTCCTGCTTCGCTAAACATGCGGACACGAGCCTATTGCCCTATGCCATGTGGGTTGTTTCTAAATTTATACACATATGTGAATGTGTGTGCATGTGTGTGTAAGTGTGTGCATGTGTGTGTGTGTTTGAATTGACCAATGTGCAGGCTTCTGCTTGTAGGCGATGGCGTCAGTTGCAGACGCAGACGTAAACTGTGTGAAAATGAAGAAAAACTAAATAAAAATAGATAGATACTTTTCGCTAATATTGCCTTTAACTAAAGGATTTCTTTCAGTGCACAAAGCTGAATTGCTAAGCCCATATGACTGCGAATATAAGATATTTATTAAATATATTTATCTTACTGAAGATATGGACTTTGTTGTAGGAATCACATTATATAAGGATATAGAGACATATAGCAAGAGTTTTCAGTATTTAATATTTCGTAAGATATCAGAGCAAAGGCTCCAGATAATTGAGAGTAAACTGCATAGAGAAAAAGATAATCTCTATGTGTCGTGACTTGAATGTTGGCCAAGAAACAATACTTTTATATAAACTGTACAAGAAAAAGTAATTTCGCTAAATTAAATGCAAACTGTCTCTCTCCCTCTCTCTCTCTCTCTCTCTCTCTATCTTACTTGCTGTCTCCTTTGCCACAACTGTTTTAAGTGCAGCAATTAGTGACATTTTTTTAAAAGATCTTATATTAAGCTTTAGTTTAGCAAGGCACTTGCCACCAGCTGTGTGCCACATCTATCTTGATAGACACAAATAGTAGAAGCTAGAGAGTGAGAGAGGGCGGGATAGGGAGGAGGAGGCAGAAAATCAAGAATAAAACCAGCTAATAAATTATGCAGCAGTCGAGGAACTGTGAAATTTCATGAGTTCATTTTACAAGCCAAGAGCCCAACTACCTGCCACCCTACCCCCTCACCATCCTTGCTCACTGGCACCCTACGTACCACCCCCCCCGCCGGCGTGGCCACATCAACAAACTGGCGCCACTTTCACTTTGCCTTGGCAGCAAACTTGCCAACTTGTTGCACACACACAATTTTTTCCTTACATTTTTTTGTTTTTATTTTCTGCCTTCTTATCTCATTTGAAATTATTTGCTGTAATAGCAGGAGGAAGAAAAAAACACAAAAGTAGTAGATGCAGAGACAGAGAGCGATGGAGAGTGGTGGGGAGCGGGGCGAGGAAGAGTGCGCGTGAAAAGTGTGTAAAGCAGGGCAAACAACGCGGGCAAGACAAAACGACGCAAATAAATGGCGTCTCGCGCCTGCACCACGCCTCCTGCCGCTCGCCTAGTGCGCCCTCACTCTACGCAAACTGTTGCGCGACAAGCAAAATAAAAATGAGGAAAAAAACTTTTTCATTACATTTCCGCATTAAAGAATCGCGCGATGCGACGACCTTGAAAATGAGGGGCAAGAAGCAGCAGCAACAGCAAAAAAACGACAACAAATGAGAGACGAGTCAAAGAAATAATCATAATAATAATAAAAATGGCAGAAAGAGCCTGAAAATAAATCAGTCTACAGTTACACACACACTCATAATGCAGACGGCTCTCCTCCTCTCTCTCTCTCGCTCGCCCTCTCTCTAAAGCTAGCAGCGCAGTGCTTGAGGGGGACGGAGACCGCTTACATTATCCATAGCGTAATTTCTAACAAAAACAACAAAAGCAAAGCAGAAAGCAAAGGCGAAGAGAAAAAATGAACTAAGTAAAGGTGCGGGGGGAGTTGCGCTGCGTGCCAGAGTCTGCTTGGTTCGTCGAGGCGGGGCAGGGCAGGGGAGTTGGCTTGTCGGCTCAATGTCGTCAATTAGAGACTCATTACGCTCTCACTGCAGACGGCGGCCAGACTTAATACATATATATATATATGTATATGTATGTATGCATGTGCTTACAGAATTACACACATACATATATTTGCATATTTATTTTTTTTCTTTTTCGTTTTATTTTCTGCGTTTGCTTTGGGCCGTCTTTCGTCCTTGCCGTGCCGCTTGGTCCTGCATTATTTTATTGTTTCTCTTCTGCTTTTGCGTTTGTTGTTGTTCTTTTAATTTTTTTGTTCTCGCATTTTTTTCGTACAAAAATTCATTCATGAAAAGAAATGCGTTAAGTGAGAGGCACTTCGACAACTTTTGGTCTTTCTGTCCCCTCCCTCCTCCGCTCCATAGCCAAGCGCAAAACAAGTGTTTGTAGTTCATTCTAAAATGGCGCACAGTGTGGCGAGATAATTAGGCAGAGAGCGTAAATAAAGTCAAGCGTTTCATATTATTAACTACATCCATGAGCTGTGGCTTCTACTTCTACTTTTATGCAATAGCGTTTTATAAATAGAACAAGCAATTACTTAAGCTTGAATTACTTAAGCCGAACTGCACTAACACCTGAGCTTAAGTACTGAGTGTTCCCATAGAAAAAATAAATAGTTAAAATTTATAACGAATATATTAAACAACTCATATTTGTTCCTCTCTATGTGATATTGATATGAATAGTTTGCTAAGACTTCCTACAGTTTTACACCACCTGCGAACCACTGTGCCTGTGAGCAGAGCAGAAGCAGGGGCGCGCAGTGTCGCTCTGGCTGTAAATAGATGGAAAATTGTGGCATTTAAAATTAAAATTCAAATTGAGACTTGACTGGCAAGGACGTGGCAGCCACCAGCCAGCACTAGACAAGACTCGCTGCCAGCTACGCGTCAATGAAGGGGAGGGGGCGGGGGGTTGGGGACTCTTTTACAGCCAGCACTTTTCTATTTGCATTTCGCTTTTCTTTTATACACGCTTTTTATGGCGTCGCATTTTCAGGTCGCATTTTTTAAATACTCGCGGCAACTGTTGCTGCTGCTGACTGTGCCTCGGCAACTGTTTGTGTGCGTGTCTGTTGCAAGTTCAGCTTTTTTAAGTGACCTTCAACTGCCACGCCTACCGCCTACAGCGCAGAGCAAACAGCAGTTGCAGCATTCAATAGCCAAAGCACGATATTAATGCGAAGTGGCAGCC